>NW_027308190.1:0-164094 GCF_047496885.1 Scyliorhinus torazame
CCCCCCCGTCTCTCTACCTCTCCCCCCCGTCTCTCTACCTCCCCCCCCCCGTCTCTCTATCCCCCCCCGTCTCTCTATCCCCCCCATCTCTCTATCCCCCCCGTCTCTCTATCCCCCCCGTCTCTCTATCCCCCCCGTCTCTCTATCCCCCCCGTCTCTCTATCCCCCCCGTCTCTCTATCCCCCCCCCGTCTCTCTATCCCCCCCCGTCTCTCTATCCCCCCCCGTCTCTCTATCCCCCCCCGTCTCTCTATCCCCCCCGTCTCTATCCCCCCCGTCTCTCTATCCCCCCCGTCTCTCTATCCCCCCCCGTCTCTCTATCCCCCCCCGTCTCTCTATCCCCCCCGTCTCTCTATCCCCCCCGTCTCTCTATCCCCCCCGTCTCTCTATCCCCCCCGTCTTCTCTATCCCCCCCCGTCTCTCTATCCCCCCCCGTCTCTCTATCCCCCCCCGTCTCTCCATCCCCCCCCGTCTCTCTATCCCCCCCCGTCTATCTATCCGCCCCCGTCTCTCTATCCCCCCCCCCCCCCGTCTCTCTATCCCCCCCCCCGTCTCTCTATCCCCCCCCCGTCTCTCTATCCCCCCCCGTCTATCTATCCCCCCCCGTCTCTCTATTCCCCCCCCTTCTCTCTATCCCCCCCGTCTCTCTATCCCCCCCCGTCTCTCTATCCCCCCCCGTCTCTCTATCCCCCCCCGTCTCTCTATTCCCCCCCCGTCTCTCTATTCCCCCCCCGTCTCTCTATTCCCCCCCCGTCTCTCTATCCCCCCCCGTCTCTCTATCCCCCCCCGTCTCTCTATCCCCCCCCGTCTCTCTATCCCCCCCCGTCTCTCTATCCCCCCCCGTCTCTCTATCCCCCCCCGTCTCTCTATCCCCCCCCGTCTCTCTATCCCCCCCCGTCTCTCTATCCCCCCCCCGTCTCTCTATCCCCCCCCCGTCTCTCTATCCCCCCCCGTCTCTCTATCCCCCCCCGTCTCTCTATCCCCCCCCGTCTCTCTATCCCCCCCCGTCTCTCTATCCCCCCCCGTCTCTCTATCCCCCCCCGTCTCTCTATCCCCCCCCGTCTCTCTATCCCCCCCCGTCTCTCTATCCCCCCCCGTCTCTCTATCCCCCCCCGTCTCTCTATCCCCCCCCGTCTCTCTATCCCCCCCCGTCTCTCTATCCCCCCCCGTCTCTCTATCCCCCCCCCGTCTCTCTATCCCCCCCCGTCTCTCTATCCCCCCCCGTCTCACTATCCCCCCCCGTCTCTCTATCCCCCCCGTCTCTCTATCCCCCCCGTCTCTCTATCCCCCCCGTCTCTCTATCCCCCCCGTCTCTCTATCCCCCCCGTCTCTCTATCCCCCCCGTCTCTCTATCCCCCCCGTCTCTCTATCCCCCCCGTCTCTCTATCCCCCCCGTCTCTCTATTTCCACCCGTCTCTCTATCCCCCCCGTCTCTCTATCCCCCCGTCTCTCTATCCCCCCCGTCACTCTATCCCCCCCCCCGTCTCTCTATCCCCCCCCCCGTCTCTCTATCTCCCCCGCCCCCGTCTCTCTACCCCCCCGTCTCTCTATCCCCCCCCGTCTCTCTATCCCCCCCCGCCTCGCTATCCCCCCCGTCACTCTATCCCCCCCCCGTCTCTCTATCCCCCCCCCGTCTCTCTATCTCCCCCGCCCCCGTCTCTACCCCCCCGTCTCTCTATCCCCCCGTCTCTCTATCCCCCCCGTCTCTCTATCCCCCCCGTCTCTCTATCCCCCCCGTCTCTCTATCCCCCCCGTCTCTCTATCCCCCCCGTCTCTCTATCCCCCCCGTCTCTCTATCCCCCCCGTCTCTCTATCCCCCCCGTCTCTCTATCCCCCCCGTCTCTCTATCCCCCCCGTCTCTCTATCCCCCCGTCTCTCTATCCCCCCCGTCTCTCTATCCCCCCCGTCTCTCTATCCCCCCCGTCTCTCTATCCCCCCCGTCTCTCTATCCCCCCCGTCTCTCTATCCCCCCCGTCTCTCTATCCCCCCCGTCTCTCTATCCCCCCCGTCTCTCTATCCCCCCCGTCTCTCTATCCCCCCCGTCTCTCTATCCCCCCGTCTCTCTATCCCCCCGTCTCTCTATCCCCCCCGTCTCTCTATCCCCCCCGTCTCTCTATCCCCCCCGTCTCTCTATCCCCCCCGTCTCTCTATCCCCGGTCTCTCCCCCGTCTCTCTATCCCCCCCGTCTCTCTATCCCCCCCCGTCTCTCTATCCCCCCCCGTCTCTCTATCCCCCCCCGTCTCTCTATCCCCCCCCGTCTCTCTATCCCCCCCCGTCTCTCTATCCCCCCCGTCTCTCTATCCCCCCCGTCTCTCTATCCCCCCCGTCTCTCTATCCCCCCCGTCTCTCTATCCCCCCCGTCTCTCTATCCCCCCCGTCTCTCTATCCCCCCCGTCTCTCTATCCCCCCCGTCTCTCTATCCCCCCCGTCTCTCTATCCCCCCCGTCTCTCTATCCCCCCCGTCTCTCTATCCCCCCCGTCTCTCTATCCCCCCCGTCTCTCTATCCCCCCGCCGTCTCTCTATCCCCCCTGTCTCTCTATCCCCCCTGTCTCTCTATCTCCCCTGTCTCTCTATCCCCCCCGTCTCTCTATTCCCCCCCCCCCCGTCTCTCTATTCCACCCCCCCCGTCTCTCTATTCCACCCCCCCGTCTCTCTATCCCCCCCCCCGTCTCTCTATCTCCCCCCCCCGTCTCTCTATCTCTCCATCCCCCCCATCTCTCTATCCCCCCCGTCTCTCTATCCCCTGTCTCTCAACCACCGTCTCTCTATCCCCCCTGTCTCTCTATCCCCCCCCCCCGTCTCTCTATCTCCCCCCCCCCCCCGTCTCTCTATCTCCCCCCCCCCCCGTCTCTCTATCTCCCCCCCCCCGTCTCTCTATCTCCCCCCCCCCCGTCTCTCTATCCCCCCCGTCTCTCTATCCCCTGTCTCTCAAACCCCGCCTCTCTATCCCCCCCCGTGTCTCTATCCCCCCCCCCGTCTCTCTATCCCCCCCGTCTCTCTATCCCCCCCCGTCTCTCTATTCCCCCCCCCGTCTCTCTATCCCCCCCCCGTCTCTCTATTCCCCCCCCCGTCTCTCTATCCCCCCCCCTGTCTCTCTATCCCCCCCCCGTCTCTCTATCCCCACCCCCCCGTCTCTCTATCCCCCCCCCGTCTCTCTATCCCCTGTATCTCAACCCCCGTCTCTCTATCCCCCAACCCCCCGTCTCTCTATCCCCCACCCCCCCGTCTCTCTATCCCCCCCCCCGTCTCTCTATCCCCCCCGTCTCTCTATCCCCACCCCCCCGTCTTTCTATCCCCCCCCCCCGTCTTTCTATCCCCCCCCCCGTCTTTCTATCCCCCCCCCCGTCTTTCTATCCCCCCCCCATCTCTCTATCCCCCCCCCCGTCTCTCTATCCCCCCCGTCTCTCTATCCCCCCCCCCCCTGTCTCTCTATCCCCCCCCTGTCTCTCTATCCCCCCCCGTCTCTCTATTCCCCCCCCCGTCTCTCTATCCCCCCCCCCGTCTCTCTATCCCCCCCCCCCGTCTCTCTATCCCCCCCCCCCCGTCTCTCTATCCCCCCCCCCCCGTCTCTCTATCCCCCCCCCGTCTCTCTATCCCCCCCCCCCGTCTCTCTATCCCCCCCCCGTCTCTCTATCCCCCCCCCCCGTCTCTCTATCCCCCCCCCCCGTCTCTCTACCCCCCCCCCCCGTCTCTCTACCCCCCCCCGTCTCTCTATCCCCCCCCGTCTCTCTATCCCCCCCCCGTCTCTCTATCCCCCGCCCCCGTCTCTCTATCCCCCCCGTCTCTCTATCCCCCGCCCCCGTCTCTCTATCCCCCCCCCGTCTCTCTATCCCCCCCCCCGTCTCTCTATCCCCCCCCCGTCTCTCTATCCCCCCCGTCTCTCTATCCCCCCCCCGTCTCTCTATCCCCACCCCGTGTCTCTCTATTCCCCCCCCGTCTCTCTATTTCCCCCCCCCCGTCTCTCTACCCCCCCCCCCCGTCTCTCTACCCCCCCCGTCTCTCTACCCCCCCGTCTCTCTACCCCCCCCCCCATCTCTCTACCCCCCCCCCCGTCTCTCTACCCCCCCCGTCTCTCTACCCCCCCCGTCTCTCTACCCCCCCCGTCTCTCTACCCCCCCGTCTCTCTACCCCCCCCCCCGTCTCTCTACCCCCCCCCCCCGTCTCTCTACCCCCCCCGTCTCTATCCCCCCCCCACGTCTCTATCCCTCCCCCCCCGTCTCTCTATCCCCCCCCGTCTCTCTATCCCCCCCGTCTCTCTATCCCCCCCCGTCTCTCTATCCCCCCCCCGTCTCTCTATCCACCCCCCGTCTCTCTATCCACCCCCCGTCTCTCTATCCCCCCCCGTCTCTCTATCCCCCCCGTCTCTCTATCCCCCCCGTCTCTCTATCCCCCCCCGTCTCTCTATCCCCCCCCGTCTCTCTATCCCCCCCGTCTCTCTATCCCCCCCGTCTCTCTATCCCCCCCGTCTCTCTATCCCCCCCGTCTCTCTATCCCCCCGTCTCTCTATCCCCCCCGTCTCTCTATCCCCCCCCGTCTCTCTATCCCCCCCCGTCTCTCTATCCCCCCCCCCGTCTCTCTATCCCCCCGTCTCTCTATCCCCCCCGTCTCTCTATCCCCCCCCGTCTCTCTATCCCCCCCCGTCTCTCTATCCCCCCCCGTCTCTCTATCCCCCCCCGTCTCTCTATCCCCCCGTCTCTCTATCCCCCCCCGTCTCTCTATCCCCCCCCGTCTCTCTATCCCCCCCGTCTCTCTATCCCCCCCGTCTCTCTATCCCCCCCCGTCTCTCTATCCCCCCCCGTCTCTCTATCCCCCCCCGTCTCTCTATCCCCCCCGTCTCTCTATCCCCCCCGTCTCTCTATCCCCCCGCCGTCTCTCTATCCCCCCTGTCTCTCTATCCCCCCTGTCTCTCTATCCCCCCCGTCTCTCTATTCCCCCCCCCCCCGTCTCTCTATTCCCCCCCCCCCCGTCTCTCTATTCCACCCCCCCGTCTCTCTATCCCCCCCCCTGTCTCTCTATCTCCCCCCCCCCGTCTCTCTATCTCCCCCCCCCGTCTCTCTATCTCTCCCCCCCCCCCGTCTCTCTATCCCCCCGTCTCTCTATCCCCTGTCTCTCAAACCCCGCCTCTCTATCCCCCCCCGTGTCTCTATCCCCCCCCCCGTCTCTCTATCCCCCCCCGTCTCTCTATCCCCCCCCGTCTCTCTATCTCCCCCCCCGTCTCTCTATCCCCCCCCCCCGTCTCTCCATCCCCCCCCCGTCTCTCTATCCCCCCCCCCCGTCTCTCTATCCCCCCCCCCCCGTCTCTCTATCCCCCGCCCCGTCTCTCTATCCCCCGCCCCGTCTCTCTATCCCCCCCCCCCCGTCTCTACCCCCCCCCGTCTCTATCCCCCCCCCCCGTCTTTCTATCCCCCCCCCCGTCTCTATCCCCCCCACCGTCTCCCTATCTCCCCCCCCAGTCTTCCTATCTCCCCCCCCCGTCTCCCTATCTCTCCCCCCCCCCCCCCGTCTCCCTATCCCCCCCGTCTCTCTATCCCCCCCCCCCGTCTCTCTATCCCCCCCCCCCGTCTCTCTATCCCCCCCCTCTCTCTATCCCCCCCCGTCTCTCTATCCCCACCCCCCCCGTCTCTCTATCCCCCCCCCGTCTCTCTATCCCCTGTATCTCAACCCCCGTCTCTCTATCCCCCAACCCCCCGTCTCTCTATCCCCCACCCCCCCGTCTCTCTATCCCCCACCCCCCCGTCTCTCTATCCCCCCCCCCCGTCTCTCTATCCCCCCCCCCCGTCTCTCTATCCCCCCCCCCCGTCTCTCTATCCCCCCCCCCCGTCTCTCTATCCCCCCCCGTCTCTCTATCCCCACCCCCCCGTCTTTCTATCCCCCCCCCCCGTCTTTCTATCCCCCCCCCCATCTCTCTATCCCCCCGTCTCTCTATCCCCCCCGTCTCTCTACCCCCCCCCCCGTCTCTCTATCCCCCCCCCCCCCCGTCTCTCTATCCCCCCCCCCCGTCTCTCTATCCCCCCCCGTCTCTCTATCCCCCCCCCCGTCTCTCTATCCCCCCCCCCCGTCTCTCTATCCCCCCCCCCGTCTCTCTATCCCCCCCCCGTCTCTCTATCCCCCACCCCGTCTCTCTATCCCCCCCCCCGTCTCTCTATCCCCCCCCCCCCGTCTCTCTATCCCCCCCCCCGTCTCTCTACCCCCCCCCCGTCTCTCTATCCCCCCCGTCTCTCTACCCCCCCCCCGTCTCTCTATCCCCCCCGTCTCTCTATCCCCCCCGTCTCTCTATCCCCCCCCGTCTCTCTATCCCCCCCCCGTCTCTCTATCCCCACCCCGTGTCTCTCTATTCCCCCCCCCGTCTCTCTATTTCCCCCCCGTCTCTCTATTTCCCCCCCCGTCTCTCTACCCCCCCCCGTCTCTCTACCCCCCCCCCGTCTCTCTACCCCCCCCGTCTCTCTACCCCCCCCCGTCTCTCTACCCCCCCCCCGTCTCTCTACCCCCCGTCTCTCTACCCCCCCCCATCTCTCTACCCCCCCCGTCTCTCTTCCCCCCCCCCCGTCTCTCTTCCCCCCCCCCGTCTCTCTTCCCCCCCCCCGTCTCTCTACCCCCCCGTCTCTCTACCCCCCCGTCTCTCTACCCCCCCGTCTCTCTACCCCCCGTCTCTCTACCCCCCCGTCTCTCTACCCCCCCGTCTCTCTACCCCCCCCGTCTCTCTACCCCCCCCCGTCTCTCTACCCCCCCCGTCTCTCTACCCCCCCCCGTCTCTCTACCCCCCCCCCCGTCTCTCTACCCCCCCCGTCTCTATCCCCCCCCCACGTCTCTATCCCCCCCCCCGTCTCTCTATCCCCCCCCGTCTCTCTATCCCCCCCGTCTCTCTATCCACCCCCCGTCTCTCTATCCACCCCCCGTCTCTCTATCCCCCCCCGTCTCTCTATCCCCCCCCGTCTCTCTATCCCCCCCCCGTCTCTCTATCCCCCCCGTCTCTCTATCCCCCCCGTCTCTCTATCCCCCCCGTCTCTCTATCCCCCCCGTCTCTCTATCCCCCCGTCTCTCTATCCCCCCCGTCTCTCTATCCCCCCCGTCTCTCTATCCCCCCGTCTCTCTATCCCCCCCGTCTCTATCCCCCCCGTCTCTCTATCCCCCCCGTCTCTCTATCCCCCCCGTCTCTCTATCCCCCCCGTCTCTCTATCCCCCCCGTCTCTCTATCCCCCCCGTCTCTCTATCCCCCCCGTCTCTCTATCCCCCCGTCTCTCTATCCCCCCCCGTCTCTCTATCCCCCCCCGTCTCTCTATCCCCCCCGTCTCTCTATCCCCCCCGTCTCTCTATCCCCCCCGTCTCTCTATCCCCCCCGTCTTTCTATCCCCCCCGTCTTTCTATCCCCCCCGTCTTTCTATCCCCCGTCTCTCTATCCCCCCCGTCTCTCTATCCCCCCCGTCTCTCTATCCCCCCCGTCTCTCTATCCCCCCCGTCTCTCTATCCCCCCCGTCTCTCTATCCCCCCCGTCTCTCTATCCCCCCCGTCTCTCTATCCCCCCCGTCTCTCTATCCCCCCCGTCTCTCTATCCCCCCCGTCTCTCTATCCCCCCCGTCTCTCTATCCCCCCCGTCTCTCTATCCCCCCCGTCTCTCTATCTCCCCCCCCCGTCTCTCTATCCCCCGGTCTCTCTATCCCCCCCCCGTCTCTCCATCCCCCCCCGTCTCTCTATCCCCCCGCTGTCTCTCTATCCCCCCGCTGTCTCTCTATCCCCCCGCTGTCTCTCTATCCCCCCATGTCTCTCTATCCCCCCCGTCTCTCTATCCCCCCCGTCTCTCTATCCCCCCCGTCTCTCTATCCCCCCCGTCTCTCTATCCCCCCCGTCTCTCTATCCCCCCCGTCTCTCTATCTCCCCCCCCCCGTCTCTCTATCCCCCCGTCTCTCTATCCCCCGGTCTCTCTATCCCCCCCCGTCTCTCTATCCCCCCCGTCTCTCTATCCCCCCCGTCTCTCTATCCCCCCGCCGTCTGTCTATCCCCCCATGTCTCTCTATCCCCCCCGTCTCTCTATCCCCCCCGTCTCTCTATCCCCCCCGTCTCTCTATCCCCCCCGTCTCTCTATCCCCCCGTCTCTCTATCCCCCCCGTCTCTCTATCCCCCCCGTCTCTCTGTCCCCCCCGTCTCTCTATCCCCCCCGTCTCTCTATCCCCCCCGTCTCTCTATCCCCCCCGTCTCTCTATCCCCCCCGTCTCGCTATCCCCCCCGTCTCGCTATCCCCCCCGTCTCTCTATCCCCCCCCGTCTCTCTATCCCTCCCCCCCCGTCTCTCTATCCCCCCCCGTCTCTCTATCCCCCCCCCGTCTCTCTATCCCCCCCCCCGTCTCTCTATTCCCCCCCCGTCTCTCTACCCCCCCCCCCCGTCTCTCTACCCCCCCCGTCTCTCTACCCCCCCCGTCTCTCTATCCCCCCCCCCCGTCTCTCTATCCCCCCCCGTCTCTCTATCCCCCCCCGTCTCTCTATCCCCCCCCGTCTCTCTATCCCCCCCGTCTCTCTATCCCCCCCGTCTCTCTATCTCCCCCCCCCGTCTCTCTATCTCCCCCCCCCCGTCTCTCTATCTCCCCCCCCGTCTCTCTATCTCCCCCCCCCCGTCTCTCTATCTCCCCCCCCCCCGTCTCTCTATCCCCGTCTCTCTATCCCCGTCTCTCTATCCCCCCCGTCTCTCTATCCCCCCCCGTCTCTCTATCCCCCCCCGTCTCTCTATCCCCCCCCGTCTCTCTATCCCCCCCCGTCTCTCTATCCCCCCCCGTCTCTCTATCCCCCCCGTCTCTCTATCCCCCCCGTCTCTCTATCCCCCCCGTCTCTCTATCCCCCCCGTCTCTCTATCCCCCCGTCTCTCTATCCCCCCCGTCTCTCTATCCCCCCCGTCTCTCTATCCCCCCGTCTCTCTATCCCCCCGTCTCTCTATCCCCCCCGTCTCTCTATCCCCCCCGTCTCTCTATCCCCCCCGTCTCTCTATCCCCCCCGTCTCTCTATCCCCCCCGTCTCTCTATCCCCCCCGTCTCTCTATCCCCCCCCGTCTCTCTATCCCCCCCCCCGTCTCTCTATCCCCCCCCCGTCTCTCTATCCCCCCCGTCTCTCTATCCCCCCCCCCCCCCCGTCTCTCTATCCCCCGGTCTCTCCCCCGTCTCTCTATCCCCCGGTCTCTCCCCCGTCTCTCTATCCCCCCCGTCTCTCTATCCCCCCGTCTCTCTATCCCCCCGTCTCTCTATCCCCCCCGTCTCTGTATCCCCCCCGTCTCTGTATCCCCCCCGTCTCTGTATCCCCCCCGTCTCTGTATCCCCCCCGTCTCTGTATCAACCCCGTCTCTGTATCCCCCCCGTCTCTGTATCCCCCCGTCTCTGTATCCCCCCCGTCTCTGTATCCCCCCCGTCTCTGTATCCCCCCCGTCTCTCTATCCCCCCCCGTCTCTCTATCCCCCCCCGTCTCTCTATCCCCCCCCGTCTCTCTATCCCCCCCCGTCTCTCTATCCCCCCCCGTCTCTCTATCCCCCCGCCGTCTCTCTATCCCCCCCGTCTCTCTATCCCCCCCCGTCTCTCTATCCCCCCCCCGTCTCTCTATCCCCCCCCGTCTCTCTATCCCCCCCCCGTCTCTCTATCCCCCCCCCGTCTCTCTATCCCCCCCCCGTCTCTCTATCCCCCCCCCGTCTCTCTATCCCCCCCCGTCTCTCTATCCCCCCCCGTCTCTCTATCCCCCCCCCGTCTCTCTATCCCCCCCCGTCTCTCTATCCCCCCCCGTCTCTCTATCCCCCCCCGTCTCTCTATCCCCCCCCGTCTCTCTCTCCCCCCCCGTCTCTCTATCCCCCCCCGTCTCTCTATCCCCCCCCGTCTCTCTATCCCCCCCCGTCTCTCTATCCCCCCCCGTCTCTCTATCCCCCCCCGTCTCTCTATCCCCCCCCGTCTCTCTATCCCCCCCGTCTCTCTATCCCCCCCCGTCTCTCTATCCCCCCCCGTCTCTCTATCCCCCCCCGTCTCTCTATCCCCCCCCGTCTCTCTATCCCCCCCCGTCTCTCTATCCCCCCCCGTCTCTCTATCCCCCCCGTCTCTCTATCCCCCCCCCGTCTCTCTATCCCCCCCCCGTCTCTCTATCCCCCCCCCGTCTCTCTATCCCCCCCCCGTCTCTCTATCCCCCCCCCGTCTCTCTATCCCCCCCCCGTCTCTCTATCCCCCCCCCGTCTCTCTATCCCCCCCCGTCTCTCTATCCCCCCCGTCTCTCTATCCCCCCCGTCTCTCTATCCCCCCCGTCTCTCTATCCCCCCCCGTCTCTCTATCCCCCCCGTCTCTCTATCCCCCCCCGTCTCTCTATCCCCCCCCGTCTCTCTATCCCCCCCCGTCTCTCTATCCCCCCCCGTCTCTCTATCCCCCCCCGTCTCTCTATCCCCCCCCGTCTCTCTATCCCCCCCCGTCTCTCTATCCCCCCCCGTCTCTCTATCCCCCCCCGTCTCTCTATCCCCCCCCGTCTCTCTATCCCCCCCCGTCTCTCTATCCCCCCCCGTCTCTCTATCCCCCCCCGTCTCTCTATCCCCCCCCCGTCTCTCTATCCCCCCCCCGTCTCTCTATCCCCCCCCCGTCTCTCTATCCCCCCCCGTCTCTCTATCCCCCCGCCGTCTCTCTATCCCCCCTGTCTCTCTATCCCCCCCGTCTCCCTATTTCCCCCCCCCGTCTCTCTATCTCCCCCCCCCCCGTCTCTCTATCTCCCCCCCCCCGTCTCTCTATCTCCCCCCCCCCCCGTCTCTCTATCCCCCCATCTCTCTATCCCCCCCCGTCTCTCTATCCCCTGTCTCTCAACCCCCGTCTCTCTATCCCCCCCGTCTCTCTATCTCCCCCCCCCCGTCTCTCTATCTCCCCCCCCCCGTCTCTCTATCTCCCCCCCCCCCCGTCTCTCTATCCCCCCCCATCTCTCTATCCCTACCGTCTCTCTATCCCCTGTCTCTCAACCCCCGTCTCTCTATCCCCCCCCGTCTCTCTATCCCCACCCCCCGTCTCTCTATCCCCCCCGTCTCTCTATCTCCCCCCCCCCCCCCCGTCTCTCTATCCCCCCCCCGTCTCTCCATCCCCCCGTCTCTCCACCCCCCCCGTCTCTCCATCCCCCCCCCCGTCTCTCCATCCCCCCCCCCGTCTCTCCATCCCCCCCCCCGTCTCTATCCCCCCCCCCCCGTCTCTATCCCCCCCCCCGGTCTCTCTTTCCCCCCCCCCGGTCTCTCTTTCCCCCCCCCCGTCTCTATGCCCCCCACCGTCTCTCTATCTCCCCCCCCCCCCGTCTCCCTATCTCCCCCCCCGTCTCCCTATCTCCCCCCCCCCCCGTCTCCCTATGCCCCCCGTCTCTCTATCCCCCCCCCCCGTCTCTCTATCCCCCCCCCCGTCTCTCTATCCCCCCCCCCCCCCGGCTCTCTATCCCCCCCCCCCGTCTCTCTATCCCCCCCCCGTCTCTCTATCCCCCCCCCCCGTCTCTCTATCCCCCCCCCCGTCTCTCTATCCCCCCCCCGTCTCTCTATCCCCACCCCCCCGTCTCTCTATCCCCCCCCCCCGTCTCTCTATCCCCTGTATTTCAACCCCCGTCTCTCTATCCCCCACCCCCCCGTCTCTCTATCCCCCCCCCCCGTCTCTCTATCCCCCCCCGTCTCTCTATCCCCCCCCCGTCTCTCTATCCACCCCCCCCAGTCTCTCTATCCACCCCCCCCAGTCTCTCTATCCCCCCCCCCGTCTCTCTATCACCTCCCCCCGTCTCTCTATCCCCCCCCCCCGTCTCTCTATCCCCCCCCCGTCTCTCTATCCCCCCCCCGTCTCTCTATCCCCCCCCCGTCTCTCTATCCCCCCCGTCTCTCTATCCCCCCCCCGTCTCTCTATCCCCCCCCCGTCTCTCTATCCCCCCCCCCGTCTTCCTATCCCCCCCCCCGTCTCTCTATCCCCCCCCCGTCTCTCTATCCCCCCCGTCTCTCTATCCCCCCCCCCCCGTCTCTCTATCCCCACCCCGTGTCTCTCTATTCCCCCCCCCGTCTCTCTATTTCCCCCCCCCCCGTCTCTCTATCACCCCCCGTCTCTCTATCCCCCCCCCCTGTCTCTCTATCCCCCCCCCTGTCTCTCTATCCCCCCCCGTCTCTCTACCCCCCCGTCTCTCTATCCCCCCCCGTCTCTCTATCCCGCCCCCAGTCTCTCTCCCCCCCCCGTCTCTCTATCCACCCCCCAGTCTCTCTATCCCCCCCGTCTCTGTATCCCCCCCTCTCTATCCCCACCCCCGTCTCTCTATCCCCCCGTCTCTCTATCCCCCCGTCTCTCTATCCCCCCCGTCTCTCTATCCCCCCCCCGTCTCTCTATCCCCCCCCCGTCTCTCTATCCCCCCCTGTCTCTCTATTCCCCCCCCCCCCGTCTCTCTATGCCCCCCCGTCTCTCTACCACCACCACCGTCTCTCTTCCACCCCCGTCTCTCTTCCACCCCCGTCTCTCTTCCACCCCCGTCTCTCTTCCACCCCCGTCTCTCTTCCACCCCCGTCTCTCTATCCCCCCGTCTCTCTATCCCCCCGTCTCTCTATCCCCCCGTCTCTCTATCCCCCCGTCTCTCTATCCCCCCGTCTCTCTATCCCCCCCGTCTCTCTACCACCCCCCCCGTCTCTCTTCCACCCCCGTCTCTCTATCCCCCCCGTCTCTCTATCCCCCCCCGTCTCTCTATCCCCCGGTCTCTCCCCCGTCTCTCTATCCCGCCCCATCTCTCTATCCCCCCCGTCTCTCTATCCCCCCGTCTCTCTATCCTCCACCGTCTCTCTATCCCCCCCCGTCTCTCTATCCCCCGGTCTCTCCCCCGTCTCTCTATCCCGCCCCGTCTCTCTATCCCCCCCCGTCTCTCTATCCCCCCCCGTCTCTCTATCCCCCCCGCCTCTCTACCACCCCCCCCGTCTCTCTTCCACCCCCGTCTCTCTATCCCCCCCGTCTCTCTATCCCCCCCGTCTCTCTATCCCCCGGTCTCTCCCCCGTCTCTCTATCCCGCCCCATCTCTCTATCCCCCCCGTCTCTCTATCCCCCCCGTCTCTCTATCCCCCCCGTCTCTCTATCCCCCCCGTCTCTCTATCCTCCCCCGTCTCTCTATCCCCCCCGTCTCTCTATCCCCCGGTCTCTCCCCCGTCTCTCTATCCCGCCCCGTCTCTCTATCCCCCCCGTCTCTCTATCCCCCCCGTCTCTCTACCACCCCCCCCGTCTCTCTACCACCCCCCCCGTCTCTCTACCACCCCCCCCGTCTCTCTTCCACCCCCGTCTCTCTTCCACCCCCGTCTCTCTTCCACCCCCGTCTCTCTATCCCCCCGTCTCTCTATCCCCCCCGTCTCTCTATCCCCCCCGTCTCTCTATCCCCCCCGTCTCTCTATCCCCCCCGTCTCTCTATCCCCCCCGTCTCTCTATCCCCCCCGTCTCTCTATCCCCCCCGTCTCTCTATCCCCCCCGTCTCTCTATCCCCCCCGTCTCTCTATCCCCCCCGTCTCTCTATCCCCCCCGTCTCTCTATCCCCCCCGTCTCTCTATCCCCCCCGTCTCTCTATCCCCCCCGTCTCTCTATCCCCCCCGTCTCTCTATCCCCCCCGTCTCTCTATCCCCCCGTCTCTCTATCCCCCCCGTCTCTCTATCCCCCCCGTCTCTCTATCCCCCCCGTCTCTCTATCCCCCCCGTCTCTCTATCCCCCCCGTCTCTCTATCCCCCCCGTCTCTCTATCCCCCCCCGTCTCTCTATCCCCCCCGTCTCTCTATCCCCCCCGTCTCTCTATCCCCCCCCGTCTCTCTATCCCCCCCGTCTCTCTATCCCCCCCGTCTCTCTATCCCCCCGTCTCTATCCCCCCGTCTCTCTATCCCCCCCGTCTCTCTATCCCCCCCGTCTCTCTATCCCCCCCGTCTCTCTATCCCCCCCGTCTCTCTATCCCCCCCGTCTCTCTATCCCCCCCGTCTCTCTATCCCCCCCGTCTCTCTATCCCCCCCGTCTCTCTATCCCCCCCGTCTCTCTATCCCCCCCGTCTCTATATCCCCCCCGTCTCTCTATCCCCCCCCGTATCTCTATCCCCCCCGTCTCTCTATCCCCCCCGTCTCTCTATCCCCCCCGTCTCTCTATCCCCCCCGTCTCTCTATCCCCCCGTCTCTCTATCCCCCCCGTCTCTCTATCCCCCCCCCGTCTCTCTATCCCCCCCGTCTCTCTATCCCCCCCGTCTCTCTATCCCCCCCGCCTCTCTATCCCCCCCCGTCTCTCTATCCCCCGGTCTCTCCCCCGTCTCTCTATCCCGCCCCATCTCTCTATCCCCCCCGTCTCTCTATCCCCCCCGTCTCTCTATCCTCCCCGTCTCTCTATCCCCCCCCGTCTCTCTATCCCCCGGTCTCTCCCCCGTCTCTCTATCCCGCCCCGTCTCTCTATCCCCCCCGTCTCTCTATCCCCCCCGTCTCTCTATCCCCCCCGTCTCTCTACCACCCCCCCCGTCTCTCTTCCACCCCCGTCTCTCTATCCCCCCCCGTCTCTCTATCCCCCGGTCTCTCCCCCGTCTCTCTATCCCGCCCCATCTCTCTATCCCCCCCCGTCTCTCTATCCCCCCCGTCTCTCTATCCTCCCCCGTCTCTCTATCCTCCCCCGTCTCTCTATCCCCCCCCGTCTCTCTATCCCCCGGTCTCTCCCCCGTCTCTCTATCCCGCCCCGTCTCTCTATCCCCCCCGTCTCTCTATCCCCCCCGTCTCTCTACCACCCCCCCCGTCTCTCTTCCACCCCCGTCTCTCTATCCCCCCGTCTCTCTATCCCCCCCGTCTCTCTATCCCCCCCGTCTCTCTATCCCCCCCGTCTCTCTATTCCCCCCGTCTCTCTATCCCCCCCGTCTCTCTATCCCCCCCCGTCTCTCTATCCCCCCCCGTCTCTCTATCCCCCCGTCTCTCTATCCCCCCGTCTCTCTATCCCCCCCGTCTCTCTATCCCCCCCGTCTCTCTATCCCCCCCGTCTCTCTATCCCCCCCGTCTCTCTATCCCCCCCGTCTCTCTATCCCCCCCGTCTCTCTATCCCCCCCGTCTCTCTATCCCCCCCGTCTCTCTATCCCCCCCGTCTCTCTATCCCCCCCGTCTCTCTATCCCCCCCGTCTCTCTATCCCCCCCGTCTCTCTATCCCCCCCGTCTCTCTATCCCCCCCGTCTCTCTATCCCCCCCGTCTCTCTATCCCCCCCGTCTCTCTATCCCCCCCGTCTCTCTATCCCCCCCGTCTCTCTATCCCCCCCGTCTCTCTATCCCCCCCGTCTCTCTATCCCCCCCGTCTCTCTATCCCCCCCGTCTCTCTATCCCCCCCGTCTCTCTATCCCCCCCGTCTCTCTATCCCCCCCGTCTCTCTATCCCCCCCGTCTCTCTATCCCCCCCGTCTCTCTATCCCCCCCGTCTCTCTATCCCCCCCGTCTCTCTATCCCCCCCCGTCTCTCTATCCCCCGGTCTCTCCCCCGTCTCTCTATCCCGCCCCGTCTCTCTATCCCCCCCGTCTCTCTACCCCCCCCCCCCCCGTCTCTCTATCCCCCCCCGTCTCTCTATCCCCCCCGTCTCTCTATCCCCCGGTCTCTCCCCCGTCTCTCTATCCCGCCCCGTCTCTCTATCCCCCCCGTCTCTCTATCCCCCCCGTCTCTCTATCCCCCCCGTCTCTCTATCCCCCCCGTCTCTCTATCCCCCCGTCTCTCTATCCCCCCCGTCTCTCTATCCCCCCCGTCTCTCTATCCCCCCCCGTCTCTCTATCCTCCCCCGTCTCTCTATCCCCCCCCGTCTCTCTATCCCCCCCGTCTCTCTATCCCCCCCGTCTCTCTATCCCCCCCGTCTCTCTATCCCCCCCGTCTCTCTATCCCCCCCGTCTCTCTATCCCCCCCGTCTCTCTATCCCCCCCGTCTCTCTATCCCCCCCGTCTCTCTATCCCCCCCGTCTCTCTATCCCCCCCGTCTCTCTATCCCCCCGTCTCTCTATCCCCCCGTCTCTCTATCCCCCCGTCTCTCTATCCCCCCGTCTCTCTATCCCCCCCCTGTCTCTATCCCCCCCCTGTCTCTCTATCCCCCCCCGTCTCTCTATCCCCCCCGTCTCTCTATCCCCCCCGTCTCTCTATCCCCCCCGTCTCTCTATCCCCCCCCGTCTCTCTATCCCCCCCGTCTCTCTATCCCCCCGTCTCTCTATCCCCCCCGTCTCCCTATCCCCCCCGTCTCTCTATCCCCCCCGTCTCTCTATCCCCCCCGTCTCTCTATCCCCCCCGTCTCTCTATCCCCCCCGTCTCTATATCCCCCCGTCTCTATATCCCCCCGTCTCTCTATCCCCCCCGTCTCTCTATCCCCCCCGTCTCTCTATCCCCCCCGTCTCTCTATCCCCCCCCCCGTCTCTCTATCCCCCCCCGTCTCTCTATCCCCCCCCGTCTCTCTATCCCCCCCGTCTCTCTATCCCCCCCCGTCTCTCTATCCCCCCCCGTCTCTCTATCCCCCCCCCCGTCTCTCTATCCCCCCCCCCGTCTCTCTATCCCCCCCCCCCCGTCTCTCTATCCCCCCCCCCGTCTCTCTATCCCCCCCCCCCCCCGTCTCTCTATCCCCCACCCCCCGGTCTCTCTACCCCCCCCCCCCCGGTCTCTCTACCCCCCCCCCCGTCTCTCTATTCCCCCCTCCGTCTCTCTATCCCCCCCCCGTCTCTCTATCCCCCCCCCCCGTCTCTCTATCCCCCCCCCCGTCTCTCTATCCCCCCCCCGTCTCTCTATCTCCCCCCCCCCCGTCTCTCTCTATCCCCCCCCGTCACTCTGCCGCCCCCCCGTCTCTCTATCCCCCCCCCCCGTCTCTCTATCCCCCCCCCCCGTCTCTCTATCCCCCCCCCGTCTCTCTATCCCCCCCCGTCACTCTGCCGCCCCCCGTCACTCTGCCGCCCCCCGTCACTCTGCCGCCCCCCGTCACTCTGCCGCCCCCCGTCACTCTGCCGCCCCCCGTCACTCTGCCGCCCCCCGTCACTCTGCCGCCCCCCGTCACTCTGCCGCCCCCCGTCACTCTGCCGCCCCCCGTCACTCTGCCGCCCCCCCGTCACTCTGCCGCCCCCCCGTCACTCTGCCGCCCCCCCGTCACTCTGCCGCCCCCCGTCACTCTGCCGCCCCCCGTCACTCTGCCGCCCCCCGTCACTCTGCCGCCCCCCGTCACTCTGCCGCCCCCCGTCACTCTGCCGCCCCCCGTCACTCTGCCGCCCCCCGTCACTCTGCCGCCCCCCGTCACTCTGCCGCCCCCCGTCACTCTGCCGCCCCCCGTCACTCTGCCGCCCCCCGTCACTCTGCCGCCCCCCGTCACTCTGCCGCCCCCCGTCACTCTGCCGCCCCCCGTCACTCTGCCGCCCCCCGTCACTCTGCCGCCCCCCGTCACTCTGCCGCCCCCCGTCACTCTGCCGCCCCCCGTCACTCTGCCGCCCCCCGTCACTCTGCCGCCCCCCGTCACTCTGCCGCCCCCCGTCACTCTGCCGCCCCCCGTCACTCTGCCGCCCCCCGTCACTCTGCCGCCCCCCGTCACTCTGCCGCCCCCCGTCACTCTGCCGCCCCCCGTCACTCTGCCGCCCCCCGTCACTCTGCCGCCCCCCGTCACTCTGCCGCCCCCCGTCACTCTGCCGCCCCCCGTCACTCTGCCGCCCCCCGTCACTCTGCCGCCCCCCGTCACTCTGCCGCCCCCCGTCACTCTGCCGCCCCCCGTCACTCTGCCGCCCCCCGTCACTCTGCCGCCCCCCGTCACTCTGCCGCCCCCCGTCACTCTGCCGCCCCCCGTCACTCTGCCGCCCCCCGTCACTCTGCCGCCCCCCGTCACTCTGCCGCCCCCCGTCACTCTGCCGCCCCCCGTCACTCTGCCGCCCCCCGTCACTCTGCCGCCCCCCGTCACTCTGCCGCCCCCCGTCACTCTGCCGCCCCCCGTCACTCTGCCGCCCCCCGTCACTCTGCCGCCCCCCGTCACTCTGCCGCACCCCGTCACTCTGCCGCCCCCCGTCACTCTGCCGCCCTCCGTCACTCTGCCGCCCCCCGTCACTCTGCCGCCCCCCGTCACTCTGCCGCCCCCCGTCACTCTGCCGCCCCCCGTCACTCTGCCGCCCCCCGTCACTCTGCCGCCCCCCGTCACTCTGCCGCCCCCCGTCACTCTGCCGCCCCCCGTCACTGTGCCGCCCCCCGTCACTCTGCCGCCCCCGTCACTCTGCCGCCCTCCGTCACTCTCCTGCCCCCCGTCACTCTGCCGCCCCCCGTCACTCTGCCGCCCCCCGTCACTCTGCCGCCCCCCGTCACTCTGCCGCCCCCCGTCACTCTGCCGCCCCCCGTCACTCTGCCGCCCCCCGTCACTCTGCCGCCCCCCGTCACTCTGCCGCCCCCCGTCACTCTGCCGCCCCCCGTCACTCTGCCGCCCCCCGTCACTCTGCCGCCCCCCGTCACTCTGCCGCCCCCCCGTCACTCTGCCGCCCCCCGTCACTCTGCCGCCCGCCCCCCGTCACTCTGCAGCCCGCCCCCCGTCACTCTGTCGTCCGCCCCCCGTCACTCTGTCGTCCCTGCCTCTCCCTTGTCTCTCTCTCTCTCTCTCTTTTCTCCTCCCCCCCCCCCCCTTGCCCCCGCCCAATACACTGTCGCTCTTTGTCAGGAACCCATGTAGACTTTTGTAAAAACTCATTTATGGGACATGGGCGTCACTGGCTAAACCAGCATTTATTACCCATCCCTAATTGCCCTCAAGAAGGTGGTGGATGCATCGTCATGTTGAACCGCTGCTGTCCTGTGGGGTGTGGGTACACCCACAGTGCTGTTAAGTAGGAAGTTCCAGTATTCTGACCCATCGACAGTGAAGGAACGGCCGATTATCCATTTCCTAGTGGGAATGGTGACTGAAGCCGAGGGGAACTTGCAGGCGAAGGGTGTTCTCCATGTGTCTGCTGCCTCTGATCCTTCTAGATGGTAGAGGTTTTGGGTTTGGTAGATGCTGTTGAAGGAACCTTGGTGAGTCGCTGCAGTGCATCTTGTAGACGGTACACACGGTTCGAACTGTGCATTGGTGGTGGAGGGAGTGAAGTTTTGTGCAAGGGATAGCAAATAAGCGGGGTTGCTTTGTCGTAGATGAAACTCACCACCAGGGGCTATGGTGGAAGAATCAATCCAGTCTGGTCTTTTTAGCTTCGAGCTGGTTTGTTGCAAGACATTTCCTCATAGCTACTAACCCACGAGAAACTCTCCACCATCGTGTTCCCACTGTTTGTATTTATAGGATAATCAGTGTAACATATTTAACTAGCTATTCACTTGACAAGGCTGAGTGATTACCCACTGATTAATCGTACATTGGCAGCTTCCCCTCTTTTCCTTGAGTTTTGGAAAGAACATTATTTTTGAATCTAAAACAGAAGTAAGTGATTCCGCATTTCCACATCTATGTATCCCACAATTCCTTTACCAAATGTACATAAGGTATTGTGAAAGAAACAAATTAGTTTTTTGTCTCATCATTATCACATATGATGCTGCTCTTCTAATACATTTCGCAATGTCTTCCTGCAGGGCCTTGTTTTGTAAAACATTCTGATAGCCCTCGAGTCATAAAGCACAGAAAAGCCCCATTGGCCCATCGCGTCTGTGCTGGTCAAAACAACCACCTAACTATTCTAATCCCATTTCCCAGCACTTAGCCTTTTATGCCCTGGGATCTCAAGTGCACCTCTAAATACTTCTTAAATGTTATGAGGTGTCTGCCTCCACCTCCCTTTCAGGCAGTGAGTTCCAGACTCCCACCACCCTCTGGGTGAAAATGGTTTTCTTCACGTCCCCTCGAAACATCCCGCTCCTCACTTTAAATCTATGCCCTCAGGTCATTGATCCCTCCACCAAGGGGAAAATGCTTCCTGGATTTCTACTCCATCTATGCTCTTCATAATTTTACACATCTCAATCATGTCCCCCCCCCCCCAGTCTATCCAATCTCTCTTCATAACTAACACTCTCCAGCCCAGGCAACATCCTGCTAAATTTTCCCTGCACCCTTTCCAATGCTATTACATCCCTCCTGTAATGTGGACTCCAGAACTGCACACAACACTCTAGCTGTGGCCTAACCGACGTTTTCTGCAGTTCCAGCATAACCTCCCTGCTCTTAAACTCTATGCCTCAGCTAATAAAGGTAAGTAAACCATACGCCTTCTTAACCACTGTATCTACCTGCTCTGCTGTCTTAAGGGACAGGTGTACGTGCACACCAAGGTTCCTTGGTGCTTCCCAGGTCCTGCCATTTATCATGTATTCCCTTGCCTTGTTTGTCCTGCCCAAGACCATCAGCCTCTGCTTCCTGCCACTTGGCCAATTCTGGATTCATTTGCCAGCTTTCCTTGGTTCTCATGGGCTCTTACCTTTGCTATCAGTCTCCCATGTGGGACCTTACCAGAAGTCTTGCTGAAGCCCAAGTAGACTACGTCAAATGCATTTCCCTCATCTACACTCCTGGTCACCTCTTTGAAAATTAAATCAAGTTGTCAGACATGACCTCCCCTTAACAAATACATGCTGCTTGTTCTGTAAACTCGCTGTATTTAAGAGATTTCCCATCTCTCTAACATTTCCTTTACTTGCTTTGTTAGAACCATAGAATCCCAACAGTGCAGGAGGCCATTCGGCCCATCGAGTCTGTACCGACCCTCTGGAAGAGCACTCCACCTAGGCCCACTCCTCCACCCTACAACCCCACCTAACTTGCAAATCCCTGGACACTAGGGGCAATTTGTATCATGTCCAATCCACCTAACCTGCACATCTTTGGACTGTGGGTGGAAACTGGAGCACCCGGAGGAAACCCACGCAGACACGGGGAGAACGTGCAAACTCTACACGGATAGTTACCTGAGGCCAGAATTGAACCCGGGTCCCTGGTGCTGTCAGGCATCAGTGCTAACCACTGTGCCACTGTGCCGCCTATTGTTGAATGACATGATCCCAAAAAGAGACTGATTGTTAACATAATGGGTAAGAACATAAGAACTAGGAGCAGGAGTAGGCCATCTGGCCCCCCGAGCCTGCTCCACCATTCAATGAGATCATGGCTGATCTTTCGTGGACTCAGCTCCACTTTCCGGCCCGAACACCATAACCCTTAATCCCTTTATTCTTCAAAAAACGATCTATCTTTATCTTAAAAACATTTAATGAATGAGCCTCTACTGTTTCACTGGGCAAGGAATTCCATAGATTCACAACCCTTTGGGTGAAGAGGTTCCTCCTAAACTCAATCCTAAATCTACTTCCCCTTATTTTGAGGCTATGCCCCCTAGTTCTGCTTTCACCCGCCAGTGGAAACAACCTGCCCGCATCTGTCCTATCTATTCCCTTCATAATCTTATATGTTTCTATAAGATCCCCCCCTCATCCTTCTAAATTCCAACGAGTACAGTCCCAGTCTACTCAACCTCTCCTCATAATCCAACCCCTTCAGCTCTGGGATTAACCTAGTGAATCTCCTCTGCACACCCTCCAGTGCCAGTACGTCCTTTCTCAAGTAAGGAGACCAAAATTGAACACAATACTCCAGGTGTGGCCTCACTAACACCTTATACAATTGCAGCAGAACCTCCCTAGTCTTAAACTCCATCCCTCTATCAATGAAGGACAAAATTCCATTTGCCTTCTTAATCACCTGTTGCACCTGAAAACCAACTTTTTGCGACTCATGCACTAGCACACCCAGGTCTCTCTGCACAGCAGCATGTTTTAATATTTTATCATTTAAATAATAATCCCTTTTGCTGTTATTCCTTCCAAAATGGATAACCTCACATTTGTCAACATTGTATTCCATCTGCCAGACCCTAGCCCATTCACTTAGCCTATCCAAATCCCTCTGCAGACTTCCAGTATCCTCTGCACTTTTTGCTTTCCCACTTATCTTAGTGTTGTCTGCAAACTTGGACACATTGCCCTTGGTCCCCAACTCCAAATCATCTATGTAAATTGTGAACAGTTGTGGGCCCAACACTGATCCCTGAGGGACACCACTAGCTACTGATTGCCAACCAGAGAAACACCCATTAATCCCCACTCTTTGCTTTCTATTAATTAACCAATCCTCTATCCATACTACTACTTTCCCCTTAATGCCATGCATCTTTATCTTATGCAACAACCTTTTGTGTGGCACCTTGTCAAAGGCTTTCTGGAAATCCAGATATACCACATCCATTGGCTCCCCGTTATCTACCGCACTGTTAATGTCCTCAAAAAATTCCACTAAATTAGTTAGGCACGACCTGCCCTTTATGAACCCATGCTGCGTCTGTCCAATGGGACAATTTCCATCCAGATGCCTCTTCCTTGATGATAGATTCCAGCATCTTCCCTACTACCGAAGTTAAGCTCACTGGCCTATAATTACCCGCTTTCTGCCTACCTCCTTTTTTAAACAGTGGTGTCACGTTTGCTAATTTCCAATCCGCCGGGACCACCCAGAGTCTAGAGAATTTTGGTAAATTATCACTAGTGCATTTGCAATTTCCCTAGCCATCTCTTTCAGCACTCTGGCGTGCATTCCATCAGGTCCAGGAGACTTGTCTACCTTTAGCCCCATTAGCTTGCCCATCACTACCTCCTTGGTGATAACAATCCTCTCAAGGTCCTCACCTGTCATAGCCTCATTTCCATCAGTCACTGGCATGTTATTTGTGTCTTCCACTGTGAAGACCGACCCAAAGGTTTCTCATGCTGCCCTTATATGAAAGCTCTGACAATATATTTGACAAGTAAACCCCCACATCCACCTCTTCTGCCAAAGCCAATGTTTCTGCAGCTAATCAGCTTTTTAACGACTTGAGGGGGCAGTCAAGAGTCAACTATGCTGTTGTGGATCTAGTCACATGTAGGCCAGACCGGGTAAGGACTGCAGAATTCCTTCCCTAAAGGACATTCGTGAACCAGATGTTTCTTTACAACAATTGACAGTGGTGTCATGGCCATCATTAAACTTTTAATTCCCAGGTTTTTATTGAATTTAAATTTCACCACCTGCAGTGGCCGGATTTGAACCTGCTGAACCTGGGACCCCAGAGCATTATTCTGGGCATCTGGTTTACTAGTCCAGTGACAATACCACTATGTCACCACCTCCCCGACGGGAACCCCAAATACTTTTTTAAATTTGTAAAACCAAGGAACGGTTATTTGGCTTCCAGAGTGACCCCATTGACTAATAGGTGTCTTTTATATTCAAGCAAAACTTTTTCTTAACGCAGGATCAAACACACAGGTCAAAAGCCAATGACCAATAATGTTCACAAATACGGGGTTACTTGTTGTACACTTATATAGAGATTTCTTGGGAAAATGGCTTGAAGAGAGAGGAGATCCTTCACAGGAAACAACCTTCAGATCCTTCTGTCTGTGTCAGACTTCTGCTGGGTCTTTGGCAAAATCCGGTGCCCAGCTTAAGACTCCCAGCAAAAAACCTAAACTGCCTGTTGCAGACCTGGCTCCTCCACCAACTTTACTCCACTCAGATCCCCTGACCTGCTTACCAAAACCTAAACACAATGTCTCAAGCCATCTACTCTCCAGGGTTTCTCCAGCAATCATAGCAAAATTCCATTAAACCTGTCTTTGTAAACACATGGTTGGAACGAATGATGATCTAACTTTTACCACATCTTAATTGCACTTTTTGCGGACAAACCACCTATCTGTTGGTTAAACCAGGATTTTAAAGGAATATTACCGGAACCCTAACCTTAACTATAACCCAGGTCTTTAAATAGCATTACGGCAACAAATTTATTTATTTAAAAAAATACTTTTTCATTCTCCTTTTTCTCCCAAATTTACACCCAACAATAAACAATAATCAGTCATGAATGTAATGTCAATCCCCATATCAATAACAACGATCCCATCCTCCCACCAAACCCCAGACATTGGCCCGCATGTTAACATAAACAAATGACAAAAAGGAATCCGGAATCACCCATAGTCACCATTACCACATACAGTCCCCCTCCCCCAACCCTCCCAGCCCCCACCCCCCTAATGACCGATGTGATCCAATTCTCGAAAGTGCATAATGAATAACGCCCATGAATTGTAGAACCCCTCCATCCTTCCCCTCAGTTCAAATTTGACCTTTTCAAGCCTTAAGAATTCCAGCAGGTCCCCTCGCCATGCCAGGGCACAGGGTGGAGAGGTTGATCTCCACCCTAACAGGATCTGCCTTCGGGCGAACTGCAACAAATTTATATACATTTCCTTACATTCATCACATTCCTGACTCATTTGGCTTAATATCCACTCTAATGTCTTTAAAGGTCCCTGAAGCCTGACGTCCTGCCTTGAATACCTCCTTTATCTTCTCGATTACCCCTTGCTCCAACTCAACAGAGCCTCCCTGTAGGAAACATCAAAATGCATCATGGAGCTCCAACTCGTTTCTCCTTTATGCTACAAGTACGACATTGCGGGGTCCATCCCGCCTTGAACTGACCACGACCCATTTTAAACCGGACAGACCTCACGGGGGATGAAAGATACCCACAGCCTTGATGCGTCGTTCAATCCGTAAACACACTTGCTTAATTTCCATAGCTTTCCTTCTACATCACTGGCAGCTTTAGGCGGTTTTAAAAAAAAACTGACATCCTGATCCCTAAAACTCTCTTCGACACTTTGGGCTACTAATCTTTGGCCTTGTACATGCCAGCGGGGAGTATTAAAAATAGGGATGTCCTTGTTAAAACTATTTAAAAGTTGCCATAGTCCCAGATAACTAGAGGCTGCTTTCCCCTTTGAGGGGGAGAGCTGACTGGTGGTGATTAACCTGAGGGTTAAAAACTGCTTGACTCCTGGTCACAGCTTCATCCAGCCCATAACTAAACTTGATAACCCTGAGAAATGCTTGCTAACTTAGCTACACCCAGTAACGACATTGTCTTACCAGCACGGTATCATGGCGGTTAGCACTGTTGCTTCACAGCGCCAGGGTCCCAGGTTCGATTCCCGCTTGGGTCACTGTGCGGAGTCTGCATGCTCTCCCTGTGTCTGCGAGGGTTTCCGCTGGGCGCTCCGGTTTCCTCCTTCAAGTCCCGAAAGACTGCTGTTCGGTGAAGTGGACATTCTGAATTCTCTTTTTTTTAAGAAAACATTTTATTGAAGCGTTTATAATTTTAACATTTAAACATTCTAAACCGAGCGGTCCGACACACGCAACAACATCACAATAACATACCCAACTCTCTCCCCCCCCACCTCCTGACTACCCGTATATTAGATTCCCAATCCTTATTCTCCAATGCCAAGCCTCCCCCACCTTCTGCTGATGGTCAGTTTTCCTTAAAGAAGTCGATGAATGGCTGCCATCTCTGAGCGAACCCCTGAACTGAACCTCTTAAGGCGAACGTAATCTTCTCCAGCCTGAGAAACCCTGCCATGTCGCTGACCCACACCCCCGACTTTGGAGGCTCCGAGTCCCTCCATCCCAGCAAAATCCGTCTCCGGGCCACCAGGGAGGCAAAGGCCAAAACGTCGGCCTCTCTCCCCTCTTGGGCCCCCGGATCCTTTGACACCCCAAACATTGCCTCCCTTCCAGGACCATAAGACCTAGGAGCGGAAGTAAGGCCATTCGGCCCATCGAGTCCACTCCACCATTCAATCATGGCTGATTTCAACTCCATTTACCCTCTCTCTCTCCATAGCCCTTAATTCCTCGAGAAATCAAGAATTTATCAACTTCTGTCTTGAAGACACTCAACGTCCCGGCCTCCACCGCCCTCTGTGGCAATTAATTCCACAGACCCACCACTCCCTGGCTGAAGAAATTTCTCCTCATCTCTGTTCTAAAGTGACTCCCTTTTATTCTAAGGCTGTACCCCCGGGGTCCTAGTCTCCCCTGCTAATGGAAACAACTTCCCTACCTCCACCCTATCTAAGCCATTCATTATCTTGTAAGTTTCTATTAGATCTCCCCTCAACCTCCTAAACTCCAATGAATATAATCCCAGGATCCTCAGACGTTCATCGTATCTTAGGCCTACCATTCCTGGGATCATCCGTGTGAATCTCCGCTGGACCCGCTCCAGTGCCAGTATGTCCTTCCTGAGGTGTGGGGCCCAAAATTGCTCACAGTATTCTAAATGGGGCCTAACTAACGCTTTATAAAGCTTCAGAAGTACATCCCTGCTTTTATATTCCAAGCCCCTTGAGATGAATGACAACATTGCATTTGCTTTCTTAATTACGGACTCAACCTGCAAGTTTACCTTTAGAGAATCCTGGACTAGGACTCCCAAGTCCCTTTGCACTTCAGCATTATGAATTTTGTCGCCGTTTAGAAAATAGTCCACGCCTCTATTCTTTTTTCCAAAGTGCAAGACCTCGCACTTGCCCACGTTGAATTTCATCAGCCATTTCTTGGACCACTCTCCTAAACTGTCTAAATCTTTCTGCAGCCTCCCCACCTCCTCCATACTACCTGCCCCTTCACCTATCTTTGTATCATCGGCAAACTTAGCCAGAATGCCCCCAGTCCTGTCATCTAGATCGTTAATATATAAAGAGAACAGCTGGGGCCCCAACACTGAACCCTGCGGGACACCACTCGTCACCGGTTGCCATTCCGAAAAAGAACCTTTTATCCCAACTCTCTGCCTTCTGCCTGACAGCCAATCGTCAATCCATGTTAGTACCTTGCCTCGAATACCATGGGCCCTTATTTTACTCAGCAGTCTCCCGTGAGGCACCTTATCAATGGCCTTTTGGAAGTCAAGATAGATAACATCCATTGGCTCTCCTTGGTCTAACCTATTTGTTATCTCTTCAAAGAACTCGAACAGGTTTGTCAGGCACGACCTCCCCTTACTAAATCCATGCTGACCTCTGACGTGACGTCCGCAAATCCCCTGCCAGAATCCCCTCCGCTTCGGACACGCCCAAAATATATGTACGTGATACATATAACATGCTCTAGGGGGGCTAAATGGGCCTCCTCCTGTACCTTTGGAACACGCTTGAGGGGGGCTAAATGGGCCTCCTCCTGTTCCTGTGTAAACGCTTGTGAGATAGAGGCTGAATAGGCCTCCTCCTGTTCCTGCGTAACAGGCTCGCGAAGGAAGCTGAATGGGGAGGTTGGACTAGGAGTCCTATCCATTTTGGCAGGGTGAATCAAAAGTCCTGAAAGAATTGTTAGGTGAATAGGACATTCTGAATTCTCCCTCAGTGTACCCGAACAGGCGCCGGAGTGTGACGGCTAGGGGAGTTTCACAGTAACTTCATTGCAGTGTTAATGTAAGCCTACTTCTTTAAATAAAGATTATTATTACGATGTTTTAATTACATCCTGGCTTGCATCCTAGCTTGCCGTTCAAGCTAGATTCTTTTAAAAACATGACTGCAACAGTCAAGCACACTTTAAGCCTTATTGCCAAAATAACTAAAATACAATACATCTAAAATTCCGACATTCATCACAACTGTACGATCTTTCTCCCCTTACGAGTAGAACCTCGGTCCACAAGAAGGCGATTACTTTTTTTCTGGGTTCACGGCCACTTTCCTGTTCGGTGTCAGAACATGATCTTCTGCTTTTTGGAGCTCCACAGTGCTACGATACTCTGGGCTAGTGTGCAGTCACTTCCAGCTCCATGTGTCCCGGAATCACAACACAAGTGAATCAACCAATAATTCTTAGAAAAAGACCCAAAGACTTTGGCTGCCCAATAATTACAGTCACCAGATTTGTAAACGTGAACACAATTACTGTTTAATTTTTACAAGAACTAGAATGAAATACACAGCAAATACAACTGGATAACTGTTAACTAATCCCCAATTCACACTTTAACTTTCCCCACACCCTACATATATACATATATAACTCACGCACACGCACAGCAGACAAACAGAGTGGTGGAAAGGGTTACAAAATGTAAGCGAAAGGAAGAAGAGTCTTTGTTTCAGATGATGATTCTTAGCTTGCTTCACGGTGAGCTTGCAGATTAAAGTCTTTGTTTTGCAGCCTTTACTTTTCTGTAGTTTAAAAAAAACGTACTCTCAATGTTCCAGGAGAGGCAGAGTCTTTCTCATCAAATCTTGTCTTCAGTTTGTGGTTTCTCTTCATCCCTTTGTAGTTCCAGGAATCTGGCACCCACAGCCTTTCTGGAGAGAGAAAGAGAGAGACAGCCCCCACAGAGTTAGCTGGATCTTTCTGGCGAGCATCAGCCGGGCCCCTTCACTGTGCTGCCAAAATCGAGACTGAAACTCTCAGAGGTCGGAAAACCATTTCAGTGGGACCAGATTCAACCACCACCTGTTTGTTATTGGGCACAGCACAGCCTTTTGGGCAAACTCATTGGCCACCAGTCAGCCTACATCTCCAGTTCAAACCAGTGCAGACCAACAGATTACTGTTTATTTATAACAAAAACTGCAATGAAATATGCAGCAAATATAACTGGATAGCAACAAGCTAATACCTGCTACCCACTTTAACTGTCCCAACCTTGCAGCCGGGAATGGCCGTCTCTGTAGATTCAGTACAGTGGCACTGTGGTTAGCACAGTTGCTTCACAGCCCCAGGGTCCCAGGTTCGATTTCCAGCTTGGGTCACTGTCTGTGTGGAGTCTACACGTTGTCCCCGTGTCTAGGTGGGTCTCCTCCGGGTGCTCCGGTTTCCTCCTACAGGCCAAAGATATGCAGGTTAGGTGGATTGGCCATGATAAATTGTCCTTTTTGTCCAAAAAGGTTGGGTGGGGTTACTGGGTTACGGGCACAGGGGGAGGCGTGGGCTTGAATAAGATGCTCTTTCCAATGGCCGGTGCAGACTTGATTGGCTGAATGGCCTCCTTCTACACAGTAGGTTCTATAATTCACTCAGAGTCCCCAAAGGTTAGAAAATTCAGCCCTCGCAGGTGACAGGCTTCCTGGAGAAACACCTAATTTCTCATCAAACCAGGCCTTCAGCTCGAGGTTCGCAGGCAACCCTCTTTCTTTTTGTAGAAAGCGTTGGTCTGTTTTGCCTTTGCCTTTCAGGAGAGAGAGTTGGTTGGTTCTGGACTCAGCCTGTACATAGATTCATCCAGGCTCTCTGCCAGTTCAGAAACACCCTCTCTGCAGAAAAAAATGGAGAGAAGAGCAGGTCCCTTCATGGGGCTGTCAAGATAAAAACTGAAACCGAACTCAACCCTCAATTCTGATAAACATTCCAGTGGGATCAGGTCCAATCATAACCTGTTACCAGGCAGAGCACAGCCTTTTGGGCCAATTCATTGGCCACCAGCCAAATCAATCAAACCGAGCCCCAGCCAATCTCTGTTATTGATGCTGGTTAGTCTACACCTCCAGTTTGAACCAACACAGACCAGCACAGTGACCTCTCCTGCTGCTGAAATCCTCTGCTTAAATTAAAGGCGCAGGACACTTGCCTCAAAGAGACATGCCCAGCAATCATCCTTGATCAAGCATGCAATGGCAAAAAAAATGAAAGAAAGGGGAGTAGACTGGGAATAAACAGGATGGACCCTCACAACATCTTTTACATCGTTCTGCCAATCTATAGATTTTAACCTAGCATCCATCCTCCTGTACGTTTAACCAATTTTTGCGTCTTCCAGAGGTATCACCCTGCTCTCCCTTTTATCGTCACCTCCCTGCGCGCACACACCCTGCTGGCATGTGCGTTACATTTGTGCCCACTTTAGGTAGTTTCCCCTGTGAACAAATTGCGTCGTCCTGTCCCTCAATATTGTTCTGTTCAAAGTCTGTCAAGCTTGTTTCCAGCCGTCTGCTCCTCATTGCTACCAAGTGCACATGTGTCCGTGACGGGCATGGCGTCTCCTCACTTTCTACGACCTGCGAACGTTTCATTAACACCAATCAACAGCATATACCCCGAGTGGGGCGGCACGCTGGCGCAGTGGCCAGCACTGCTGCTTCAACGCGCTGAGGACCCGAGTTCAAACCCGTTCCTGGGTCACTGTCCGTGTTGAGTTTGCACATTCTCCCCGCGTCTGCGTGAGTCTCACCCCCACAATCCAAAGATGTGCAGGGTAGGTGGATTGGCCACGCTAAATTGGCACTTGATTGGACAAAAAGAATTGGGTACTTGAAATTTCTGAGAAAAAAGGATATACCCCGAACAACTTGATTCCACGTGTTGTACCATTGCTGCTTTCCCATTACCCTCCATTACCTTGCCGGGCCCTTTCCACTCGCTGTCCACCAATTTTACAATATACCCTATCTCCTTGCAGAAATTTGTATCCTTACGCTGTGCCATAGGGCTCGCCAAGTTCTCTCCGAAACGTCAGCTGTAAATGGAACTTCCCTGCCTGCAGGCGAGGTATTCAGATTGAGAGGAGCAGGGAGTAGATATGCTTATTACTGGGTTCAAATTCTTGGTGATCAATACAATCCAGTCATGGCAGTCACCACCATAATTTTCAGCCATGGAAAAATCTCATTTTGGACAGTTCATCGCGTTGTAAGGGTCCATGCTGTTTATTCCCTTATTTCCCCAGTGTTTTATTTTTGCTGTTACATTTTTGATCCATGGATGATTAATGGACATGTGTCTTTAAGACAGGCAGCCTGTATCTTCAATTCAAGCAGAAGAACCCGAAGCAAAAGAGGTCACTGCTGGTCTTCGCTTGTTTAAACTGGAGTTGTAGACTGGCCGAGAAAAATGGGGCTGGCACTCGGTTTGATTGATTTACCTTGATTTACCTGGTGGCCAGACCAGTAAATTGGCCCAAAAGGCTGTGGGCTGCTTGGTAACAGGTGGTGATTGGATCTGATCCACTGAAATGGCTCTCCGAGATTCGAAGGTTTCTGTTTTGATTCTGGCAGCCCGGTGAAAGGGTCTAGCTGAAAAGGGATGGGTGGGGCTGGATATGAAGACGAGGTGGGTGGCGGTCAATAAAAGGGTGGCGTTCGAAGTGGGGAGTATTGTCGCCGATCTGGCGGGCAGGGGGGTGTATGTGATGGTGAGTGGGAAATTGCAGGGGATGCCGGTGATTCTGGTAAACGTTTATGCCTCGAATTGGGACGACGTAGATTTTATGAGATGGGTGTTGGGGAAGATTTCGAACTTGGACTTGCATTGGTTGATCACGGGGCGATTTTAACACTCTCATAGATCCGAGCTTGGACTGGTCGAGTCCTAAGTCATCGAGGGTGTCGGCAGTGGCGAGTGAGCTGAGGGGGCTCATGGAGTGCATGCGGGCTGGACCCTTGGATGTTTGGGAGGTTGAGGGTGAAGGAGTATCATACTTCTCCCTTGTGCACCGGATGATAGAGCCGTTGGCAATGACGGTTAGGGCGTAGCGGGATTGAGCAGGGGGATGCAGTGCACAGGGTCTCATTGTTTGCGGACGACCTGTTATTGTATATCTCGGACCCGGTGAGCAGCATTGGAGGTATTATGGAAATTTGGGGGGAATACGAACGGTTTTCGGGATGTAAATTGAACATGGGAAAGAGTGAGGCGCTCCCGATGAATGCCAGGGGGCAGGACAGGAGATTGGGGGAGTTGCCGTTTGGGGTGGTGGGGCTAGTTTCAGATATTTATCTCGGAGTTCGGCGCTGTTGCATAAATAACCTGGCTCGGCTGGTGGAGCAGATGAAGGTGTATGTTAAGAGGTGGGATGTGCTGTTGTTGGTAGGGCGGGTACGGACAGTAAAAATGATGGTGCTGTCTAGGTTTCTGCTTGACCCCAAGTCATTCTTTAGGAAAATCAATGACCTGATATTCGGGTTGTGTGGGCGAGGAAGACCCCGCGGGTGCAGCAGGCCTTTTTTGGAACATGGGTGTGGGGGGGCTGGCATTGCCGAATATCATAAATTATTACTGGGCAACGAACATTGCAATGGTGAGGAAATGGGCCGTGGGGGAGGTGTCGGTGTAGGGGCAGGTGGAGGTGGCATTGTGTAGGGGAACGGGTTTGAGGGCTTTGTTGTTGGCGCCTTTACCGTTCTCAGCAGCCAGATACTCCACGACCCCAGTGGTTGTGGGGGAAGTGGGAGCAGCATTTGGGATTGGAAGGTGCCTCGGTGTGTGCACCAATCTGCGATAGCCATTGGTTTCCTCCGGTGGGGCTAGATGCGAGGTTTAGGGGGTGGCAGCAGGTCGGGATTGAGCGCTTTGGGGACTTGTATATAGGGGGCAAATGTGCAGAGCTGGAGGACTTGGAGGAAGTGAATGAGCTGCCCAGGGGGGATGGCATTAGGTACCTGCAGGTTTGGGACTTTGTTAGGAAGGAGATGCCGTCCATTCCGGGGCTGCCGCCCCTGGGGTTGCAGGATAAGGTGCTGTGGAAGGATGAAATTGGGGAGGGGAAGGTGTTGGATGTACATAAGGAATTGATGGAATGGGAGGGAGCTCTGGGGGGGGGACATGAAGTGTAAATGAGAGGAGGAGCTGGGAGGGGAGAGGAGTTGGGGGCCGAAACGTGGGCAGAGGCCTTGCGGAGGGGGAACACGTTCTCGTTGTGTGCGAGGTTAAAGCCTCATCTAGTTCAAGGTGGTACATAGGGTTCATCTGATGGTGGAAAGGATGAGCAGGTTCTTTTGGTGGGGGTGAGTTGAGAATAGGTCTGGACGGTGTGCATGGAGGCCCGTGAATCACGTCCACATTTTCTGGGCGTATCCAAGTCTAGGGGTTCTGGCAGGGGTTCTCAGATGTGAAGTCTGAGGTGTTGGGGGTGGTTCCAGGTACGGAGGTACTGATATTTGGGGTGTTGGAAGACCCGGGAGTCCAGGGGGTGAGGGAGGCCGATATCTTGGCCTTTCGCTGCCTGATAGCCCGGAGACAAATTTTGCTAAGATGGTGGGACTCGGAGCTGCCGAAAGTGGGAGTGTGGGTGCACGACGTTGCAGAATTGCTGAGGCTGAAAAAGGTCAAATTTGCGCTGCGAGGGTCGGTAGAGGGGTTCACCTGGAAGTGGAAACCGTTCATCGATTTCTTTAGGGAGGATGAAGGAGTCAGCAGGTGGGGGATAAGGGGGTTAAAATGGGAAGGTGGGATATGGTGGGGTGTTATCAGGGGGCAGGTGGGTTGTGGTTGTTCTTCTGATATTTTGTGTATATATGAAAATGCCTTGAATAAAATATTTTTATGAAAAGGCCCAGATGATCTTTTCCAGAAAGATCCAGCTAACTCTCCAGAAGGCTGCTGCGAGGTCTGTCTGTCTGTCTCTCTCCCCCCCCCACACCCTCCCCCCTCTCCAGAAAGCCAGTGAGTGGCTGTTGGATTCCTGGAAGTACAAAGGTTTAAAGATAAACCACGAACTGAAAGCAAGGTTTGATGAGAAAGACTGCCTCTCCTAGAAATTTGAGAGCACTTTTAAATCCGAAAAGACCAGTACAGGCTGCAAAACAAAGACTTTAATCTGCAAGCTCACTCTGAAGAAAGCTAAGAATCATCATCTGAAACAAAGACACTTTTCCCTTACGATCTTTTTACTCCTTTCCACCCCTCTGTTTGTCTGTCCTGCGTGTGTGTATTCGAGGGTGGGGGGTAAGTTAAAATGGTAAATTAGGAATTAAATAATAGTCAACCAGTTGTATCTGCTGCAAATTGCATTCTCATTCTTGGTATTAATAAACAGTAATTGTGTTTCCATTTACAAACCAGGTGACTGTAATTATTGAGCAGCTGAGGGCCAAAGACATTGGGCGCGATTCTCCCCCCCCCCCCCCACCCCCTATCCCCCGCCGGGTGGGAGAATCGGCGGGGCGCCGCGCGAATCGCACCACGCCGCCCCGACCCCCGCACGCGATTTCCCCTCCCCGAAACCAGCGCCGCGCGATTCGCGCCGGGCCGCTCGAGAATCGCCGCAAGTGGCGATTCTCCGGCCCGGATGGGTCGAGCGGCCGCTACGACTTGACAGATTTCTGCCGGCGCCATCCACCCCTGGTCGCTGCCGGCGGGAACTGTGCGGGAACGCTGGGGGGGGGGGGGGGCTGTGGGTAGGGGGAGGGGGGCCCCTTCACCGTGGAGGGGGGGTGGGGGGGGCGATCGATGGGCCGGCCTCCCCCGCCCCCGGGCCTACCTCCTTCCGCGTGCGGCCCCAGAACACCAGTTCCATGTTGGTGAGGGGCCGGTGCGCGTAAGAAGTTCCCCGCGCATGCGCTGGATGGCGTGACCCAACTGCGCATGCACAGGATTGGGCTGCCCCAACTGCGCATGTGCAGGTTGGCGCAGCGCCCATTTGGCACCGCGTAAGGGTGCTGGAATGGCGCGAACCGCTTCAGCGCCGTGCTGGCCCCCTGTGGGGGCCACAATAGGTCGTGCCTGGGCCCTGTTCGCGCGTCGTGAAACGCGACGGCGTTCACGATGGCGCGGGCACTTAGTCCCGGGAGCGGAGAATCCCGCCCTTTGGATATTGTTGTAAGGTTGATTGGTTAATTCACTTGTGTTGTGACTCCAGGGCATGTGGGGCTGGAATTGACCGTGCACTTGCCCAGGGTGACGTAACAGCGTTAATAACATTGGGAGTCATGCCAGAAGCATCAATTATCCACGCCCCGTCCATTTTGGTGGTTTAAACGCTTCCGGTAACTTTCCCAGGCACGCTTTCTGTCCTAGCTTTCAAATGGACTATCGTTATGTTCATTTTCAAACCTCTCGTTATTAACCCCATCTCCGTTTTGGAATTTCTGTCTCGTGTTTGGCCGACCTTGGAATTGAGCCACCGTTGAGTCATCCTCCACCCTTTGATTTCCAGCATTTTTGTTTACATACACTAAGCGAGTGGGCAGGAGCGAGCGTTTTCCCAGAAATTATTTTGGGGGCTGCGGCTGGCCGTTTGATCCAGGAGAAATTCCGTCACCCAGAATAGAACCGCTGTTAGCACCGAAAGACTATCCATGTGGGAAACGTGGGCACAGTTCCAATCATTTAAATGTCAATACGGATTGCGGAATTGCAAACGTAAACCTCTATAGTCGCTTGTAACACTTACAAAATCTACGGTGTATTCTTCCATGTACTGATCCTCGATTTCCTAAACCTATTTCTATGGCACCCTGGGCTAGTGCGCGGTCTTTTCCAGCCCCCACTCGACCAGGAGTCGATATTAATAAGTACCTAACTCAGACTTTAACTTGCCTCTCTCCCACCCTCCATACATGCACACAGCAGACAGAGATACACAGAGGGGTGTAAAGTGGAAAAAACGTAGGTGACAGAGCAAAGAGTCTTTGCTTCAGATAATGGTCCTTAGCATACTTCCTGCCTGCTCAGAAACACAGCCTTTTCTGGAGAAAAACATGGAGAGAGAGTGGGTCTTCTCTCTAAGCTGCCAGAAGACAAACTGAAACCAAACTGAAAACCTCGTGACTCTGAAAACATTCCAGTCGGATTACATCCAATCACCACCTGTTACTGGGTGGAGCACTGCCTTTTGGGCCAATTCATTGGCCACCAGCCAAATCAATCAAACGAGTCCTCACCAATACCGGCCAGTCCGCAGTCATCAATTTAAATCAGCACAGCCTTCCGGATTCTTCTGTTTCAATGAAAGGCACAGGCCACTGACAGGCGACTGGCCTTAACGTCACAGGATGGTTGATTGTTTCATTGGAGATGGTCATTGTCTGGCACTTGTGTGGCATGAATGTAACTTGTCACTTGTAAGCCTGAGTCTGAATATTGTCCAGGTCCTGCTGCATTTACCATGGACTGCTTCATTATCTAAGGGGTCGTGAATGGTGCTGAACATTGAGCAACCACCAGTGATAATCCCCACATCTTTTTAAAAAATATATATATTTATTAAAGTTTTTTAACACAATTTCACAATTTTTCACCCTTACAAACAATAACCCCCCCCCCCCCGTAACAAAATAACAAGAAATCGCACAGAGTAAGATATATACATGGCAAAATGATATGTTACATAGCTTTGTACACTGGCTCTCTCCCGCACGTGCCAGTTTCCCCAATCCTTCATGTTATCTCTTGCTCATCCACCCTCCCAGGCAAGCCCCCATTCCCCCCCCCCCCCCCCTCCCTCCCAGGACGTTCCTCCCCCCCCCTCCTAGGTTGCTGCTGCTGACCGACCTTCCTCTAACGCTCCGCGAGATAGTCTAGGAACGGTTGCCACCGCCTGTAGAACCCCTGCGCAGACCCTCTCAAGGCGAACTTAATCCTCTCCAACTTTATGAACCCAGCCATATCATTTCTCCAGGCTGGGGGGCTTCGCCTCCTTCCACATTAGCAAGATCCTTCGCCGGGCTACTAGGCAAGCAAAGGCCAGAATGCCGGCCTCTTTCGCCTCCTGCACTCCCGGCTCGTCCACTACTCCAAATATTGCTAGCCCCCATCTTGGCTTGACCCGGATTTTCACCACCTGAGATATTGCTCCACCCACTCCTCTCCAGAACCCCTCCAGTGCCGGGCATGACCAAAACATATGGACATGGTTCGCCGGGCTTCCTGAGCACCTTCCACATCTGTCCTCTACCCCAAAGAACCCATTCAACCTCGCCCCCGTCAAGTGCGCTCTGTGAATCACCTTAAATTGTATCAGGCTGAGCCTGGCACACGAGGAGGAGGAATTAACCCTACCTAGGGCATCAGCCCACAGACTTTCCTCAATCTCCTCCCCCAGCTCCTCCTCCCATTTACCCTTCAGCTCCTCTACTAGCGCTTCCCCCTCTTTCATCTCCTGGTATATTGCCGACACCTTGCCCTCCCCGACCCATACACCCGAGATCACCCTGTTTTGAATTTCTCTGCCGGGAGCAACGGGAATTCCCTCACCTGTCGCCTCACAAACGCCCTCACCTGCATATATCTAAAAGCATTTCCCGGGGATATCTCAAACTTCTCCAGTGCCCCTAGGCTCGCAAACATCCCGTCAATGAACAGGTCCCCCATTCTTCTAATCCCTGCCCGATGCCAGCTCTGAAACCCCCTGTCCATCCTCCCCGGGACAAACCGGTGGTTACCCCTGATCGGGGACCACACCGAGGCTCCCATTGCACCCCTGTGCCGTCTCCACTGGCCCCAGATCCTTTGCGTTGCCGCCACCACCGGGCTCGTGGTGCACCTTGTCGCGAGAGCGGCAACGGTGCTGTCACCAACGCCCCCAGGCTCGTTCCTTTACAGGATGCCATCTCCATCCTCTTCCATGCCGCCCCCTCTCCCTCCATCACCCACTTGCGGATCATCGCCACATTTGCCGCCCAGTAGTAGCTCCCTAGGTTTGGCAGCGCCAACCCTCCTCGGTCCCAACTGCGTTCCAGGAACCCTCTCCTTACCCTCGGGGTCCTATTCACCCACACAAACCCCATAATACTCCAAGGCCTTGGTGATCACGATGGGAAGGCACTGAAACACAAAGAGAAACCTCGGAAGGACCACCATTTTGACCGACTGCACGCTACCCGCTAGCGAGAGCGGTAACATGTCCCATCTTTTGAAGTCCTCCTCCATTTGCTCCACCAACCTCGTCAGATTCAGTTTATGTAGGGCCCCCCAACTCCTGGCTATCTGGATCCCCAGGTACCGAAAGCTCCCCTCCGCCCTCCTCAGCGGTAGATCCCCTATCCCTCTTTCTTGGTCCCCTGCCTGTAGTACAAAGAGCTCACTCTTCCCTGCATTGAGCTTATAGCCCGAAAACTCCCCAAACTCCCTTAGATTCTGCATGACCTCCACCATCCCCTCCATTGGATCCGCCACGTACAGAAACAGGTCATCCGCATAAAGCGGACACCCGATGCTCTTCTCCCCCTCGGACCACCCCCCTCCATTTCCTAGACTCCCTCAATGACATGGCCAAGGGTTCGATCGCCAATGTAAACAACAGGGGGGACAGGGGGCACCCCTGCCTCATCCCTCGGTACAGCCGAAAGTACTCCGACCTCTGCCGGTTCGTCACTACACTCGCCACCGGGGCTCTGTAAAGGAGCTTAACCCAACTGATAAACCCTCCCCCGAACCCACACCTACGCAGCACCTCCCAGAGGTACTCCCACTCTACTCGGTCAAAGGCCTTCTCCGCATCCATAGCTGCCACTATCTCCGCCTCTCCCTCCTCCGATGGCATCATTATCACGTTTAAGAGCCGCCGCACATTGGTGTTTAATTGCCTGCCCTTTACGAATCCCGTCTGGTCATCTTGGATCACCCCCGGGACACAGTCCTCGATCCTCGCGGCCAGCACTTTTGCCAGCAACGTAGCATCCACATTGAGGAGCGAGATCGACCTGTACGATCCACATTGCAGTGGGTCCTTGTCCCGCTTTAGGATCAAAGAAATCGTCGCTTCCGACATTGTCGGGGGCAGGGACCCCTCCTCTTTTGCCTCATTAAAGATCCTCACTAGTAGCGGGGCCAACAGGTCTACGTACTTCCTGTAGAACTCCACCGGGAACCCGTCCGGGCCCGGGGCCTTCCCTGCCTGCATGCTCCCCAAACCCTTGCTCAGCTCCTCCAACCCAATTGGTGCCCTCAAACCAGCCACCTCTTGCTCCTCCACCCTCGGGAATCTCAGTTGGTCTAGGAATCGTCTCATCCCCTCTTCCCCCGCTGGGGGCTGGGATCTGTACAGCTCTTCATAGAAGGCCTTGAATACCTCATTTATTTTCGTTGCACTCCGCACCGTGACTCCCCTTCCATTTTTGACTCCCTCTATTTCCCTCGCTGCCATCCTCTTACGGAGCTGGTGTGCCAGCATCCGACTAGCCTTTTCCCCATACTCTTAGGTCGCCCCCTGCGCCTTCCTCCACTGTGCCTCTGCCTTCCCTGTGGTCAACAGGTCAAACGCCGTCTGGAGCCGTCGTCCTTCCCCAAGTAATCTCTCCTCCGGGGCCTCTGCGTATCTCCTGTCCACTCTTAAAATCTCCCCTACTAACCTCTCCCTTTCCCTGCCCTCTGTCTTCTTCCTATGAGACCTGATGGAGATTAGCTCTCCCCTGATCACCGCCTTCAACGCCTCCCATACCACCCCCACCCGCACCTCCCCGTTGTCGTTGGCCTCCAAGTACCTTTCGATGCACCCCCTCACCTTCCCACACACCACCTCATCTGCCAGCAGTCCCACATCCAGCCGCCACAGCGGGAGTTGGTCCCTCTCCTCTCCCAGCTCCAGTTCCACCCAGTGCGGGGCGTGATCCGAAACGGCTATGGCCGAATACCCCTCCACCCTCGGGATGAGCGCCCTGCCCAGAACAAATAAATCTATCCGGGAGTAGGCTTTGTGCACATGGGAGAAAAAAGAAAATTCCCTGGCCTGCGGCCTTGCAAACCTCCATGGGTCCACTCCCCCCACCTGATCCATAAACCCCCTAAGCACCTTGGCCGCCGCCGGCCTCTTTCCAGTCCTTGATCTGGAGCGGTCCAGTGCTGTGTCCAACACTGTATTGAAGTCTCCCCCCCCATTATCAGGCCTCCTACCTCCAGGTCCGGAGTGCGCCCCAACATGCGCTTCATGAATCCAGCATCATCCCAGTTTGGGGCGTATACATTTACCAACACCACCCACGTCCCCTGCAACCTACCGCTCACCATCACATACCGCCCTCCATTATCCAGTACGATAGTATAATACCCACTTCTGATCTTATGATGGAAGGAAGATCATTTATGAAGCAGCTGTAGATGGGTGGGCCTAGGACACTACCCTGAGGAACTCCTGCAGTGATGTCCTGGGACTGAGATGATTGACCTCCAACAACCTTCCTTTGGGCCAGGTATGACTCCAACCAGCGGAGAGTTTTGCCCCTGATTCTCATTGACTCCAGTTTAGCTAGGGCTCCTTGATGCCATACTCTGTCAAATGCTGCCTTGATGTCAAGGACAGTCACTCTCACCTCACCTCTGGCATTCAGCTCTTTAGTCCATGTTTGCACCAAGGCTGAAATGAGATCAGGAGCTCAGTGAACCTGGCGGGACCCAAACTGAGCATCCGTGAGCAGGTTATTGCTGAGTAAGTGCCGCTTGATAGCACTGTTTATAATGATGATGGAGAGGAGACTGATGGGGCAATAATTGGCCAGATTGGATTAGTCCTGTTTCTTGTGTACAGGACATACCTGGGCAATTTTCTACTTTGCCAGGTAGATGCCAATGTTGTAGCTATACTGGGACAGCTTGGCTAGGGATAAGGCAAGTTCTCAGTACTATTGCTGGAATATTGTCGGGGCCCAGAGCCTTTACAGTATCCAGTGCCTTCAGCAACTGTGCTACATCAACTCGGGGCAACAGGGTGGCACAGTGGTTAGCACTGCTGCCTCACGGCACCGAGGTCCCACGTTCGATCCTGGCCCTGGGTCACTGTCCGTGTTGAGTTTGCACATTCTCCTTGTGTTTCGCCCCCACATCCCAAAGATGTGCAGGGTAGGTGGATTGGCCATGCTAAATTGCCCCTTAATTGGAAAAAATGAATTGGGTACTCCAAATTTAAAAAAACTATACTACCCTCATCTATACGCCTAGTCACCGCCTCAAAATATTTACTCAAATTTACTGGACATGATCACCCTCTTGACAAAGCCATGCTGACTATCCTTGATTACTCCTTGCCTCTCCAATGGAGATTGATTCTGTCCCTCAGAATTTTTTCCAATAATTTCCCGACCACTGAAGCTAGACCCACTGGCCTGTAGTTACCTGATTTATCCCTACTTCCTTTCTTAAATAATGATACCACATTAGCTGCCCTCCAGTCCTCTGGCACCTCTCTTGTGTCCAGCAAGAAATGGAAAATTAGCGTCGGAGCCGCTGCAATATCCTCTCTTGACTCTGTTGTTGATTTTCTCCTTGGTTCAATTGCTCTGTTTTATTACCTTTGCTCTCGAGTCGCCAGGTATCTTTATGATACCGCCACGAGGTTCAAGTCCGAGTAATGATCAATAACCCAATACACCGATTAGTAAGATTTAAATCAAAGCACATTTATTATCCACAGTAATCGCTACTCATGCACAAATTCTACGCCTAAGCTGCTTCTACAACTAACAGGCCTATACTTAACTTTAGACTGGCCCACCAGGTCAGGGGAACAAATGGCCTTTCGTTCGGGTTCTGAGTCTGCGGGATTCGAAGTTGGTACGGATTGGTAGCTAGGAGCGCCTATCTCGTAGCGAGTGTTGAATTAAGACTTACTGGTTTTGGTGATCACCGGTCACGGTCAATGTTGGTTCGTGTTGCTGGGTGAACCGGGCAGGAAGAAGAGAGCGATTTGAACTTGGGGCTCAACTCTTATAGTCCCCAGGGGCTTCCCGCCTTTCGGGGCGGACCCTGTACCTGGTCCCAAGTGATTGGACTTTGTCCCAATTGCTTGGTTCGATTTTCTCCAATACTGGAGCGGTTCCCTGATCGATGGGCGGTCTTGAGGTGCTCGTTCACCTCCTTTGTGTTGGCTCCTGCTGGCGCCGAGGAGTCTGGCTTTGCTTTGTGTGTCCAAAGTGTTACTTATTGTTCCCGGGGATTGCTCATCAGTATGCAGATGGCTGTTACTTTGTTATGCTGATGGTCACTGGTATCGATGTTGTCTGGTTTTTGCAGAGCTAAATACACAGCAAACCTGCAGCCGCTGGTTTCTGTCTTGTTGGCTGACTTTCCCATCAGCCTTTGCCGTTCGCCATTTTAAATCGGGAGTTGGCCAATTTAGGTGGCTATAACTCCTACAGCAACCCGGGATACATCTCATCTGGGCCTGGGGAATTAACCATCTTGGGCTCATTCAGTTATATCCCAGTCACCACCTCTACACTCATTTACAACATCCCCTGCTTTTTCCGGCTCCACACACACATTGCCATGTTGGTCCCTAATTGGTCTTACTCTTTCCCTGGTCATCATCCTGCCCTTAATATACTTAGAAAACACCTTTGAATTTTCCTTTATTTTGCCATCCAGTGTTTTTCCATTTTTCATCTTCACTCTCCTAATTTTTTTTTAAGTAACCCCCTGCACATTCCATGCTTCTCTGGAGCTTCCTTCTGTATCTGCCATTAGCCTCCCATTTTTTCCTTCTTGAACCCTTGACATCCAGGGTTCCCTGGATTTGTTGCTCTCACCCTTCACTTTTACGGGAACATGTTGAGCCTGTACTCACTCATTCTCCTTTTTGAATGACTCCCGCTACTTTGATGTAGATTTTCCTACGGGTAATTGCTCCCTCGGTCCACTTTGGCCAGATCCTGTCTTATCTGAATAAAATCGATTGTCCCCCAATTCGGAACTTTTATTTCCGGTCCATCTTTGTCCTTTTTCATAACTACCTTAAGTCCGACTGAGCTATGGTCACTCACTGAAATGCTCCCACATTGACAGCTCTACCATTTGTCCAGCTTCATTTCCTAAAACTAGGTCCAGTACCGTCGTCTCTCTTTCAGGACTTTCTACGTATTGGCATAAAAAGCTCCCCTGGATGTCATGGGTGGCACGGTAACACAGTGGTTAGCACTGTTGCTTCACAGCTCCAGGTTCGATTCCCAGCTTGGGTCACTGTCTGTGCAGAGTCTGCACATTCTCCCCGTGTCTGCATGGGTTTCCTCCGTGTGCTCTGGATTCTTCCACAAGTCCCGAAAGACGTGCTGTTAGGTAATTTGAACATTCTGAATTCTCCATCTGTGTACCCGAACAGGCGCTGTAATGTGGCGACTAGAGGCTTTTCAAAGTAACTTCATTGAGGTGTTAATGTAAGCCTACTTGTGACAATAAAGATTATTATATTTTAAGAGTTTCAGCCAAACAAGCCTTTCACATTTTGACTATCCCAAGTAGTATTGGGGAAGTTGAAGTCCTATTATTTTTACACTTATCTGACATATGCCTACATATCTCCTCTTCTATCTCTGCCTGTCCGTTTTGGGGCCAAGAGTGCACTCCGATTGCCCGCTTTTTGTTTCATCATTCTACCCGTATGGTCTCAATTGAGCCTACTAACATTCCATTAAATCATATAATTTTACAGCACAGAAGGAGGTCATTCGGCCGATCGTGCCTGCACTGGTTCTGGAGAGATCCAGCGAGCTCGTCCCATTCTCCAGCCCTATCTCCGTAGCGCTCTAAATTCAACACGTGCAAATTTATATCCAGCTCTCTGTTGAAACCTATGGAATCCGCCCCCACCACTCTCCCAGGTGTTCCAAATGTCTGGTTAGCTCTCAACAGTGGCTAAGAGGCTGGACCAGATGCAGTTTTAAGATACAGAAAGATTGATTAACTACAGGAGTGATTCATTCCAGGAGTGATAATTTAAGAAATAGGGCTTTGTTATGTTATAAAAAAACTTTATTAAAAGAAAAGAAAACAATATTTAAAATTTTAAACTTCAGTCCCAACAATAACAGATTACATGCATTTTCTTAATCGTAACACATTAGTTCCCATTAAACTCGTAACAGAACATGCCGTTCTCATGCCACTTTCACTGGCAGACAAAGGCAATACTTGCATTTACGAAGCAAGTTTTCTGGTAGGGGACATTCGCTCTGAACCCTTTTTCCAAAGCATGCCTCGGTGGCGACTTTCTTGACCTTCTCAGTCGATTTCCCAAAGCCTCCTGCCATGGCAACTTTCATGACCTTCTTGGTCGATTTCCAAAGCCTTCTCCTGTAACTGTTCAAAACGGCATTCCTTCTCTCTCCCTCCCTGAGCTCTACCACGCCCCTCAAGCAAAGGCTGTCTGCCGGGGTTTCCAGCCTTGAACCCATCAGCGTTATCCAGGCTGATTGCCCACTCCCATTTATACAAAAGAACAGCCATGCTATTGATATGCAACTAACCTCCTTTTGATGGACTAATAGCTGGTCAGACCGGAGTGTCCCGAAGAACAATGGATCTAGGGCATCCTGTGTATTCCCACTAATGAGTTTTAAGTCTTAAAAATGTTTTTCTTCAAGAGTACCCAATTCTTTTTTTCCAATTAAGGGGCAATTTTAATGTGGCCAATTCACCTGCCCTGCACTACTTTGGGTTGAGGGGGTGAGACCCATGCAGATTCGGGGAGAATGTGCAAACTCCACACAGACAGTGACCCAGGGCCAGATCGAACCCAGGTCCCCAGCGCCGTATTTATGAAATCCAGCATGCAATGAAACTGCCTCAGAAGAGAACCACTGTGCCACTGTCCCACCCTAATGGGTTTAAGTCTGACTGGGACAAGGTACTCGGTCAGATGTGGGTATATTCCTCTGATTCTGTGCTAGGAGGTTTTTTTCCCCCTCAGTCGGTTAACATTGCAACAGCTACATTGGGGTCTCAATTTTCTAATATTTCTCTTGTGTAACACGGGCGGCACATTTCAAATCCCCAAAACGCTCTCTAAGGAAAGATGTTTGTCCTCATCTTGCTCCGAGCTGTCTTGCTGATCATCTTAAAATTGTGACCCCTCGTCACTGACTTGTCAGCTAGTGGAAACAGAATATCCTTCTTTACCCTGTCAAACTTGTTCATCATTTTGAACACCTCAATAAGGTCATCTCTTAATCTTCTCTGCTCTATGGAGAACAAGCCCAATTTTTTCGAATCTTTCCTTGTATCTAAAATTACTCATTCCTGGTATCATTCTAATAAATCTAGGGCTTTAACATTCTTCATGAAATAAGGTGCGGATAACTGAACACAATATTCCAAATGTGGTCTGACCAATGATTTGTCGAGGTGTAACATCACTTCCTTGCTTTTACACTCTATACCTCCATTTATAAACCCAAGGATCTATAAGGGGGCAGCACGGTAGCACAGTTGCTTCACAGCTCCAGGGTCCCAGGTTCGATTCCCGGCTTGGGTCACTGTCTGTGCGGAGTCTGCACATCCTCCCCGTGTCTGAGTGGGTTTCCTCTGGGTGCTCCGGTTTCCTCCCACAGTCCAAAGATGTGCAGGTTAGGTGGATTGGCCATGCTAAATTGCTCTTTGTGTCCCCCCAAAAAAGGTGGGGTGGGGTTACGGGGATAGGGTGGAGGTGTGGGCTTTTGTAGGGTGCTCTTTCCAAGGACCGGTGCAGACTCGATGGGCCGAATGATCTCCTCCTGCACTGTAAATTCTATGATTCTCAGCCTTCAACTTTCAACTTGCTTGGCCACCTTCAGAGAATTGTGACTTGAGCCCCAAATCATCCCTCTTCACTGCAGTAATTGACTCCTTGCTCAATATTGCGACACCACCTGTTTTGCATACTGTTTTTGACACCCTGGGTGAGCGTGGGCTCAATTCTAGCCCCGGAGTTCCAACACAAGGCAATCAACCACTAATTTGTATAACGTTCCTGAGATCTTTGACACTTGACTACTCCAATGAGTTACAGGCACCGGATTTGTAAGTGAAAGAACAACTGTTTATTTATAACAACAATAGAGAGAAGGCGGGCAATAATTATACTAGAATAACAGCCAGCTAACCTACAACTACTCCCCCCTCCCCCATTTTACCATCCCACCCTCTACCCAAACACAAACAAGACGGACACACACACAAGGAAGGGGAGGGTAGAAATAAAAGAGGATTAATGGGAGATGGAAGATGAGTGTCCAAAGATGACTGTCCTTGCTTTGGGTATTGAAGATTGTTTTTCCAACTAACTGTTCTTCCGGGATGCGGAGTGATTGAGAACCACAGGTTGGATGGCTAAGGAGAATTTTCTGGCTGGAACCTTCAGTCCGAATCCCCAGACTGGGAGATCCTCTGGGGAGTCACTTTAACTCTTATTCACCTAGGCCTTCACTTGCAGGATCTGACTCAGGACTGTTTAATTCTCACTTGTTTCCAACTGCACCAGAACAACCAACAGCCTTTCGAGGAAAGAAGAGTTCTTCATATGTGATTGCAAGAAGGGTTTTTTAACAATTGACTCCTGCTTTCAGCTAGTGGCTGGTTTGGACCCTTGAAATCCCTCGTCTCCCCTCAAACCCAGCTTTTGGCTTGTATCTTATTCTTACTTGGTGTCCAGTCTCACTAGAATGTCCACCAGCTTGGTTGAGAAGAAAACAGAGCCTCCAGCTTGGGTGTTTGAGAGAGGTCTACCCCTCCAGGGAGAGAATAACTCAAAGCCGCCTTATGCTCTGAAAACAAAACTAAAACCAGATGAAGCCTTTCTGTCCTTGGCTGAACATTCCGGAATGGTCAACACCAATCTGCAAAGATCATCAGCTAAGAACCCGGCAAAGTAAACAGCTCATTGGCTGCCAGCCAAGTCCATCAAGACGAGTCATCACCGATGTCAGTACATCCTGCTAGATTCCTTTTTTAAAATTAAAGTCGAAGTCCATCTTAAAGGCATAGGTGAAAATTGAAATAGCAGAATAACGGAAATTAAAAGGAAAAAAACACCGGACAGACAGGGATTAGCAGGAGAGTCCTTACAAGACCCCCCTCCCTAACCCGCCTCACTTGAAGATTCTATACCCTGAACTATTGACCACCAGTCCTGCCCCTCCCTCAGCCAGGTCTCTGTGACAGCAATAATATGACACTCCCTTGTGTGAATCAACACCCTTGACTCATCTGCCCTATTCACAAGACTCCTTGCATTAAAATAAATGCCATCTAACTTGCCATACTACTCCCTTGTGCCTTAACTTGTCTGTAATCTCCCTGCCTTCCAGGCTGACTTGATTTTCTTCTATAATTGGCTGTGCATCACCCCCCCTGCTCAACCTCCACCCTGTAACTCATCCCCTGCCAAATTAGTTTGAACCCCCCCGCAAAGCACTGGCAAACCTCCCCGCGGGACTGTTAGTCCTGTTCCGGTTCAAGAGCAACCCGTCTGACTTGTACATGCACCTTCCCCAGAAACGGAGCCAGTGATCCAGGAATCTAAAGCCCTCCCCTCCACCATCTCTCAGCCACACATTGATCTGCTCCATCCTCCTCTTCCTATACTTACCAGCGTGTGACACGGGGATTAATCCAGAGATTTGTGGTCCTGCTTTTCAGTCGGCTACCTAGCTCCCTAAAGTCTTGCTGCAGGACCTCATCCCAGACCAGACCCTAACAATAGCTAGGATACTGGACAGAAACCCCAATATTTTATTTTAATTTGGTAAGACTGTGAGGAAAGGATACTTCACCCCAGGAGTGATTACACAAAGAAATCGTGATTTGGTATTTTAAAACAAAACTTTATTATTAACGCAGTATTAAAATCTTTAACATCACACCCAGAAATAGCTTACAATTATCTCTTAAACTCAATACAGCGATTCAATACCCTTAACTGCTACATTTATTCCCACTTAAACAAGGAAACACAATCTCAGCTCTCAATTCACTCTGAATACCAATGGCACAAAGGAATACTGGCTTCACAGAAATGTTCTTTGAGAAAGAGAGATCTCTTGTCGCTGCTTCAAAGACAAGATCTGACTCCGGTCAGACCCATGCAGAAACTCTGGCTGTATGTCTTCAGAAGATGCTTCTCAGCTTGTTTCAGCTCCCCCTTGTTAGACAAGTCTGCACTGCTTTAAAGACTGTTATTTTAATTGAACTGCAGTGAGAGCAAAACTGCTCAACCTCTGGATACAGCTTCATTCAGCTCAGCACTGAACTGCTTTCTGCAAAATTCCTGATGCCTTAGCTCCACCCTATAATGATAGCATCTTACCAAGCTGAAACCTAATTAACTTCACAGGGAATCCCCTTAATCAAGACAACATTCCATTAGCCCAAGCTTTTTACAATGGTTTAGTTACACCCCTGTCTCCCAACCTTTCAAACCAGGATTTCTTTTAAAACATGACTGCAACAGTCAAACACACTCTAACAGGGACTTTTAACCCTTACTGCAGCAAATACCTATAATACAATATATGTGAAATTCCTACATTTATCACACCTCCCCCCTTAAAAACACGACTGTAACCTAGGCTTTTAACAATTACTGCACCAAATACCTACATTCATCACATTCTTCCCACCCATGTCGCTGGTACCAACGTGAACCCACACCCGCTGACTGTTCGCCCTCCCCCTTCAGAATTGCCCTGTGGCCGTTCAGTCACATACCTGACACTGGCACCAGGGAGCCAACACACCATCCTGGAGTGACATCTGCGGTCGCAGGAACCCCTGTTTGCACCCCTCACTTTTGAGTCACGTACCACGATTGCTTTTCCGTTGTTACCCGTACCCCCGCCCCCTCGCGCAGCGCAAGGCGCTGACAGTTCTGTGAACTTGTCTCTGACAGCGCTCCCAGAGGAACTGTTGCTCGCACCGTTTTCCGCCACTAAAAAATGCTTCTCGAGTGAGATGCACTCCGGGTTTCCCCCCCCCCCCCCCCCCCGTCTCTGACTGGTGGTCACCCATTTCCCCTCTGCCTCTCTGACCACACAGTTACATTACCCTGGGTGAGTGCACAGTCAGTTCCAGCCCCACAAGCCCCAGAGTCACAACAAAAGTGAATTAGCCAATAATTCCCTAAATCCTTGGCTGCCCAGTAATTCCAGTCACCAGGTTTGTAAGTTGAAACACAATTGCTATTTACGTATAACAAGAATAAAGATAAAATAGGCAGGAATTACAAATGGATAACAAGCAAGCTAACCTCCTACCCCCTTTAACTGTCCCACCGACTACCCACACAACAGATAGACAAACACGGGTGGAACGGGCTTCGGTAAAAAGATGAGTCCTTGCTTCAGATGATGTGTTTTTTGTAGCAGACTTTCCTCAAAGCCTCTGGTTTACAGCCAGTGAAGGTTTTCTTGACAGTCATTCATTCGGTACGGTACTTACAGGCAGCAGGCTTTCTTCTGGAGAGAGACGTTGGTTCTTATCAAATTGGGCCTTCAACTCGAAAATTCACATTCAGGCCTATTTCTTTCTTGAGACACTTTGTCTCACATCAAATCCTGCTCCCAGATTATGGTTTGACTTCAAGCCTTTGCAGGCTCAAGAGAATAGCACCCAGTGTTGCTGGAGAGAGGATCAGCCCTCACAGTGACCTTATGGAGGGTGTTTAGCTGGATCTTTTAGGAGAGAATTAGTTGGAATACTCCACCTAGACTGCAGAACCAAAAGTGAAACTAAAATAATAATAATTAATAATAATAATCGCTTATTGTCACGAGTAGGCTTCAATTAACTTACTGTGAAAAGCCCCTAGTTGCCACATTCCAGCGCCTGTTCGCGGAGGCCGGTACGGGAGTTGAACCCGCGTTGCTGGCATTCTGCATTGCAAGCCAGCTATTTAGCCCACTGTGCTAAACCAGTCCCAGATGGAACCTCGCGGCACTGAGAAACATTCTAGAAGGATAATATCCAATCACCACCTGTTCCTGGGCAGATTACCACCTTTTAGGCCCATTCATTGATCCTCCGCCAAATCAATCAAACCAAAACTCAGCCAATCTCCAACATGGTGCTGGCTAGTCCACTGCTCCAGTCTAAACCAGCACAGGCTTCTACTAGAAATAAAGGCACAAGCCTCTTTCCTAAAATACGCATGTCCATGAATCGTCCATGAATCCAAAATGTAACAGCAGAAACAAAATAAAGGGAATAAACAACAACACTTACAGCACTCCCTTAAGCAGCGGGGTGAACACATCTAAAAACATGCTCTCGGCCTCTCAAATGCACTGCCCCACTACAAAACCTGGCTCTGAAGCTGGTCAAACCCCAGTCGCACTTCCCGCGCGTGGGTCATCCGGGCTTCCCGTAGGGTCTTGAATTTCCCATCCACCACAGAGGTGCATCACATGTACTGGGCTCGCCCGCCGTAACTTCAGTCAAAAGACACCTTAAATTTATGCCCAGTATAAACGTATTTAAATTGTTGTTTTTTTTAAAGCTAGAACTCTTGATGTAGCTTTTAAAGTGGAGAAAATAACTTAAGCCAGATATCTTTCTTGTAGCTGCTACTCCCATCCCGGGCAGGACCACTCTCTGAAGAAAGCCGAGTGGGCAAATGAATGGCAGATGCAGCATAATGTGGATAAATGTCAGGCTATCCACTTTGGTGGCAAAAAGGGGAGGGCAGATTATTAACTGAATGGCCATAAATTATGAGAAGGGAATGCGCAGTGAGACCTCGGACACCAGTCACTGAAGGTAAGCATGCAGGTGCAGCAGGCGGTGAAGAAGGCAAATGGTACGTTGGCCTTCATAGTGAGAAGAATCGAGTACAGGAGCAGGGGCGTCTTGCTGCAATTATACTGGGCCTTGGTGAGGCCACACCTGGAATATTGTGTGTAGTTTTGGTCTTATCTGAGGAAGGATTTTCTTGCTATTGAGGGAGTATTGTGAAGGTTTACTGGACTGATTCCTGGAATGGCGGGACTGACGTACGAGGAGAGATTTAGTCAGTTAGGATTGTATTCGCTATAAGGTGGTGCATAGAGCCCACATGACGGTGGCGAAGTGAAGCAAATTTTTCGAAGAAGTGGAAGATAAGTATATGGGGGCCCACGAACCACGGCCATATGTTCTGGGCGTGTCCAAGACTGAGGCGTTTCTGGCAGGGATTCTCGGATGTAACGTCCGAGGTTCTGGGTGTGGAGGTGGTCCCGAGTCTGCTGGTGATGGTATTTTGTGTGTCGGAAGACCCGGGAGTACACGGGGGGGGGGGGGGGGGGGGGGGAGAGGCTGATGTATTAGCCTATGCCTCCCTGATAGCTCGGAGAAGGATTTTGTTGGCTTGGCGGCACTCGGAGCCGCCGAAGGCAGGGGTGTGGGTGAGTGAGCTGGCAGAATTCCTGTGCTAGAGAAGAAGAAAGTTCACTCTGTGGGGGTTGGTAGAAGAGTTCACCCGGAGGTGGAAACTGTTTCTTGATTTCTTCAAGTAGGACTGAGAGGTCAGCAAGAGGGAGGGGGGCTTTCGGGAGGAGGTGCAAGGCAGTTAAAATGGGAAAGGTTGGGGCATGGCTAGGGGTCGCTGTCAGGTGTCAGGGAGGCTGGAGGGCAGTGGTTGTTTGTTGGGTTGATCTTCTGATCTTTTGATATTCTGTCTATTTAGATTTACGTTGAAAAGCCTTGAATATAAATACTTTTAGAAAAGGATTGTATTGGTTCGCCTTCAGAAGAATGAGGGGGGATCTCATAGAAACCCCAAAATTCCAACAGGACCAGACAGGGTAGATGCAGGAAGGTTGTTCCTGATGGTGGGGGTGTTCAGAACCAGGGGTCACTGTCTAAGGATACAGGGTAGACCGTTTAGGGTAGAGATGAAGAGAAAGTTCTTCACCCAGAATGGTCGGCCGGGTGAATTTGCTTCCACAAAAAGTAGCTGAAGCCAAAACGTATGTTTTCAAGAAGGAGTTCGATACAGCACTTGGGTGATGGGGATCAAAGTGGGGAAGGTGGGATCAGACTATTGATTGGATGATCATAATGAATGGCTGGGCAGGCTTGAAGGCCGAATGGCCTCCTTGTGCTCCTATTTTCTGTGTTTGCCTGCTTCCCACTTTGCCCCGAATACCCAAATATACTCACTCTCTCTTTCTCACTCAAATGATGTCTCTCCCAGTGTTCTTGTGCCCACTTAGTAACCGCTCGCTTCCAACAGTCCCTTCCTTGCATCAAGCTGAGGCGCCACACTCATTCGTTCAGCTTCCACAGCCATCAACGCCGATTGGGGCCAGTTCAGGCTTCAGGCGATTGGCAGTTACCGACCACTCAGTCAACTGCGCCAGCGACCGCTATAACTTGGCTAGCAATCCCTCACCAGGTCATATTCCCACTTCCCAAATACACTGACTCACTTGGGTTGTCTCTCACTCTCCCCCTCACCCTCCGCCTCTCACCCCCTCTGCCTCTCTCACCCTCCGCCTCTCCCCCTCACCCTCCGCCTCTCACCCCCTCTGCCTCTCTCACCCTCCGCCTCTCACCCCCTCTGCCTCTCTCACCCTCCGTCTCTCTCACCCTCCGTCTCTCTCGCCCTCCGTCTCTCTCGCCCTCCGTCTCTCTCGCCCTCCGTCTCTCTCGCCCTCCGTCTCTCTCGCCCTCCGTCTCTCTCGCCCTCCGTCTCTCTCGCCCTCCGTCTCTCTCGCCCTCCGTCTCTCTCTCCCCCTCTCACCCTCTCCCCCTACTCCCTCCGCCTCTTCTTCTCTCCCCCGTCGCACTCCGCCTCTCCCCCTCGCATTCCGCCTCTCCCCTCTCGCCCTCCGCCTCTCTCCCCCTCGCCCTCCTCCTCTCCCCTCGCCCTCCGCCTCTCCCCCTCACCCTCCTCCTCTCCCCTCGCCCTCCGCCTCTCCCCCTCACCGTCCGCCTCTCTCCCCCTCGCCCTCCTCCTCTCCCCTCGCCCTCCGCCTCTCCCCCTCGCCGTCCGCCTCTCCCCCTCCTCCCGCCTCCCCCTCCTCCCCCTCCTCCCCTCCCCCTCTGCCTCTCCCCCTTGCCCTCCACCAGTCTCCCCCTCGCCCTTCACCTCTCACCCTCTGCCTCTCTCATCCTCCGCCTCTCTCCCCCTCGCCGTCCGACTCTCCCCCCTCGTCCTCCGCCTCTCTCCCCCTCGCCCTCCAACTCTCTCCCCCTCGCCCTCCGACTCTCTCCCCCTCGCCCTCTGACTCTCTCCCCCTCGCCCTCCGCCTCTCTCCCCCTCGCCCTCCGCCTCTCTCCCCCTCGCCCTCCGCCTCTCTCCCCCTCGCTCTCCCCCTCTCTCCCCCTCGCCCTCTGCCTCTTCCCCCCTAGCCCTCCACCTCTCTCCCCCTCGCCCTTCACCTCTCACCCTCTGCCTCTCTCATCCTCCGACTCTCTCCCCCTCGCTCTCTGCCCTTCACCTCTCGCCCTCCGCCTCTCTCGCCCTCCGCCTCTCTCGCCCTCCGCCTCTCTCGCCCTCCGCCTCTCTCGCCCTCCGCCTCTCTCGCCCTCCGCCTCTCTCGCCCTCCGCCTCTCTCGCCCTCCGCCTCTCTCGCCCTCCGCCTCTCTCGCCCTCCGCCTCTCTCGCCCTCCGCCTCTCTCGCCCTCCGCCTCTCTCGCCCTCCGTCTCTCTCGCCCTCCGTCTCTCTCGCCCTCCGTCTCTCTCGCCCTCCGTCTCTCTCGCCCTCCGTCTCACTCGCCCTCCGTCTCTCTCGCCCTCCGCCGCTCTCGCCCTCCGTCTCTCTCGCCCTCCGTCTCTCTCGCCCTCCGTCTCTCTCGCCCTACGCCGCTCTCGCCCTACGCCGCTCTCGCCCTACGCCGCTCTCGCCCTACGCCTCTCTCGCCCTCCGCCTCACTCACCTTCCGCCTCTCACCCTCGGCCTCTGCCTCCCTCCCGCACGCCCTCTGCCTCTCTCACCCTCTACCTCTCTCTCCCTCTGCATCTCACCGTACCCTCGACTCCTCTCCCTCTGCCCCTCACCCTCTGCCTCATCCGCCCTCACCTCGCCTCTCTCCCTCTCACTCTCAGCCTCTCTCCCTCTCGCTCGCAGCCTCTCCCCCTCGCCCTCCGCCTCTCTTCCCTCGCCCTCCGCCTCTCTCCGACTCGCCTTCCTCCTCTCCCCACTGCCCTCCGCATCTCTCACCGTCCGCTATCTCTCTCCCTCCGTCTCTCTCTCCCTCCGTCTCTCTCACCCTCCGCATCTCTCACCCTCCGCCTCTCTCTCCCTCCGTCTCACTCTCCCTCTGCCCCCACTCCCCCTCTGCCCCCACTCCCCCTCTGCCACACTCCCCCTCTGACCCACTCCCCCTCTGCCCCACTCCCCCTCTGCCCCACTCCCCCTCTGCCCCACTCCCCCTCTGCCCCACTCCCCCTCTGCCCCCACTCCCCCTCTGCCCCCACTCCCCCTCTGCCCCCACTCCCCCTCTGCCCCCACTCCCCCTCTGCCCCCACTCCCCCTCTGCCCCCACTCCCCCTCTGCCCCCACTCCCCCTCTGCCCCCACTCCCCCTCTGCCCCACTCCCTCTCTGCCCCCCTCCCTCTCTGCCCCCTCCCTCTCTGACCCCCTCCCTCTCTGCCCCCCCTCCCTCTCTGCCCCCCTCCCGCTCTGCCCCCCCTCCCTCTCTGCCCCCCTCCCTCTCTGCCCCCCTCCCTCTCTGCCCCCCTCCCTCTCTGCCCCCCTCCCTCTCTGCCCCCCCTCCCTCTCTGCCCCCCTCCCTCTCTGCCCCCACTCCCTCTCTGCCCCCACTCCCTCTCTACCCCCTCCCTCTCTGCCCCCCCTCCCTCTCTGCCCCACTCTCTCTCTGCCCCCACTCCCTCTCTGCCCCCCACTCTCTCTCTGCCCCCTCCCTCTCTGCCCCCCTCCCTCTCTGCCCCACTCCCTCTCTGCCCCACTCCCTTTCTCCCCCCCCTCTGTGCCCCACTCCCTTTCTGCCCCACTCCCTTTCTGCCCCACTCCCTTTCTGCCCCACTCCCTTTCTGCCCCACTCCCTTTCTGCCCCACTCCCTTTCTGCCCCACTCCCTTTCTGCCCCACTCCCTTTCTGCCCCACTCCCTTTCTGCCCCACTCCCTTTCTGCCCCACTCCCTTTCTGCCCCACTCCCTTTCTGCCCCACTCCCTCTCTGCCCCACTCCCTCTCTGCCCCACTTCCTCTCTGCCCCACTTCCTCTCTGCCCCACTCCCTCTCTGCCCCCCCTCCCTCTCTGCCCCACTCCCCCTCTGCCCCCACTCCCCCTCTGCCGCACTCCCTCTCTGCCCCACTCTCTTCCCCCACTCCCTCTCTGACCCCCTCCCTCTCTGCCCCCCTCCCTCTCTGCCCCCCCTCCCTCTCTGCCCCACTCCCCCTCTCCCCCCACTCCCCCTCTGCCCACTCCCTCTCTGCCCCACTCTCTCTCTGCCCCCACTCCCTCTCTGCCCCCCACTCTCTCTCTGCCCCCCTCCCTCTCTGCCCCCCTCCCTCTCTGCCCCACTCCCTTTCTCCCCCCCTCTGTGCCACACTCCCTTTCTGCCCCACTCCCTTTCTGCCCCACTCCCTCTCTGCCCCACTCCCTCTCTGCCCCACTTCCTCTCTGCCCCACTTCCTCTCTGCCCCACTTCCTCTCTGCCCCACTTCCTCTCTGCCCCACTCCCTCTCTGCACCCCCTCCCTCTCTGCCCCACTCCCCCTCTGCCCCCACTCCCCCTCTGCCCCCACTCCCCCTCTGCCCCCACTCCCCCTCTGCCCCACTCCCTCTCTGCCCCACTCTCTCTCTGCCCCCACTCCCTCCCTGCCCCACTCCCTCTCTGCCCCCCACTCTCTCTCTGCCCCCCTCCCTCTCTGCCCCCCTCCCTCTCTGCCCCCCTCCCTCTCTGCCCCCCTCCCTCTCTGCCCCACTCCCTCTCTGCCCCACTCCCTTTCTCCCCCCCTCTGTGCCCCACTCCCTTTCTGCCCCACTCCCTTTCTGCCCCACTCCCTCTCTGCCCCACTCCCTCTCTGCCCCACTTCCTCTCTGCCCCACTTCCTCTCTGCCCCACTTCCTCTCTGCCCCACTTCCTCTCTGCCCCACTCCCTCTAGAACACAGAACATAGAACATAGAACAATACAGCGCAGTACAGACCCTTCGGCCCATGATGTTGCACCGAAACAAAAGCCAGCTAACCTACACTATGCCATTATCATCCATATGTTTATCCAATAAACTTTTAAATGCCCTCAATGTTGGCGAGTTCACTACTGTAGCAGGTAGGGCATTCCACGGCCTCACTACTCTTTGCGTAAAGAACCTACCTCTGACCTCTGTCCTATATCTATTACCCCTCAGTTTAAAGTTATGTCCCCTCGTGCCAGCCATTTCCATCCGCGGGAGAAGGCGCTCACTGTCCACCCTATCCAACCCCCTGATCATTTTGTATGCCTCTATTAAGTCTCCTCTTAACCTTCTTCTCTCCAACGAAAACAACCTCAAGTCCATCAGCCTTTCCTCATAAGATTTTCCCTCCATACCAGGCAACATCCTGGTAAATCTCCTCTGCACCCGCTCCAAAGCCTCCACGTCCTTCCTATAATGCGGTGACCAGAACTGTACGCAATACTCCAAATGCGGCCGTACCAGAGTTCTGTACAGCTGCAACATGACCTCCCGATTCCGGAACTCAATCCCTCTACCAATAAAGGCCAACACTCCATAGGCCTTCTTCACAACCCTATCAACCTGGGTGGCAACTTTCAGGGATCTATGTACATGGACACCTAGATCCCTCTGCTCATCCACACTTTCAAGAACTTTACCATTAGCCAAATATTCCGCATACCTGTTATTCCTTCCAAAGTGAATCACCTCACACTTCTCTACATTAAACTCCATTTGCCACCTCTGAGCCCAGCTCTGCAGCTTATCTATATCCCTCTGTAACCTGCTACATCCTTCCACACTATCGACAACACCACCGACTTTAATATCGTCTGCAAATTTACTCACCCACCCTTCTGCGCCTTCCTCTAGGTCATTGATAAAAATGACAAACAGCAACGGCCCCAGAACAGATCCTTGTGGTACTCCACTTGTGACTGTACTCCATTCTGAACATTTCCCATCAACCACCACCCTCTGTCTTCTTTCAGCTAGCCAATTTCTGATCCACATCTCTAAATCACCCTCAATCCCCAGACTCTGTATTTTCTGCAATAGCCTACCGTGGGGAACCTTATCAAACGCTTTGCTGAAATCCATATACACCACATCAACTGCTCTACCCTCATCTACCTGTTCAGTCACCTTCTCAAAGAACTCAATAAGGTTTGTGAGGCATGACCTACCCTTCACAAAGCCATGCTGACTATCCCTGATCATATTATTCCTATCTAGATGATTATAAATCTTGTCTCTTATAATCCCCTCCAAGACTTTACCCACTACAGACGTGAGGCTCACCGGTCTATAGTTGCCGGGGTTGTCTCTGCTCCCCTTTTTGAACAAAGGGACCACATTTGCTGTCCTCCAGTCCTCTGGCACTATTCCTGTAGCCAATGATGACATAAAAATCAAAGCCAAAGGTCCAGCAATCTCTTCCCTGGCCTCCCAGAGAATCCTAGGATGAATCCCATCAGGTCCAGGGGACTTATCTATTTTCAGCCTGTCCAGAATTGCCAACACCTCTTCCCTACGTACCTCAATGCCATCTATTCTATTAGCCTGGGGCTCAGCATTCTCCTCCACAACATTATCTTTTTCCTGAGTGAATACTGACGAAAATATTCATTTAGTATCTCGCCTATCTCTTCAGACTCCACACACAATTTCCCATCCCTGTCCTTGACTGGTCCTACTCTTTCCCTAGTCATTCGCTTATTCCTGACATACCTATAGAAAGCTTTTGGGTTTACCTTGATCCTTCCTGCCAAATACTTCTCATGTCCCCTCCTTGCTCGTCTTAGCTCTCTCTTTAGATCCTTCCTCGCTACCTTGTAACTATCCATCGCCCCAACCGAAACTTCACACCTCATCTTCACATAGGCCTCCTTCTTCCTCTTAACAAGAGATTCCACTTCCTTGGTAAACCACGGTTCCCTCGCTCGACGCCTTCCTCCCTGCCTGACCGGTACATACTTATCAAGAACACGCAGTAGCTGATCCTTGAACAAGCCCCACTTATCCAGTGTGCCCAACACTTGCAGCCTACGTCTCCACCTTATCCCCCCCAAGTCACGTCTAATGGCATCATAATTGCCCTTCCCCCAGCTATAACTCTTGCCCTGCGGTGTATACTTATCCCTTTCCATCATTAACGTAAACGTCACCGAATTGTGGTCACTGTCCCCAAAGTGCTCTCCTACCTCCAAATCCAACACCTGGCCTGGTTCATTACCCAAAACCAAATCCAACGTGGCCTCGCCTCTTGTTGGCCTGTCAACATATTGTTTCAGGAAACCCTCCTGCACACACTGTACAAAAAACGACCCATCTATTGTACTCGAACTATATCTTTTCCAGTCAATATTTGGAAAGTTAAAGTCTCCCATAATAACTACCCTGTTACTTTCGCTCTTATCCCGAATCATCTTCGCCATCCTTTCCTCTACATCCCTAGAACTATTAGGAGGCCTAAAAAAAACTCCCAACAGGGTGACCTCTCCTTTCCTGTTTCTAACTCCAGCCCATACTACCTCGGAAGAAGAGTCCCCATCTAGCATCCTCTCCGCCACCGTAATACTGCTCTTGACTAGCAGCGCCACACCTCCCCCTCTTTTGCCTCCTTCTCTGAGCTTACTAAAACACCTAAACCCCGGAACCTGCAACATCCATTCCTGTCCCTGCTCTATCCATGTCTCCGAAATGGCCACAACATCGAAGTCCCAGGTACCAACCCATGCTGCCAGTTCCCCTACCTTGTTTCGTATACTCCTGGCATTGAAGTAGACACACTTCAAACCACCTACCTGAACACTGGCCCCCTCCTGCGACGTCAAATCTGTGCTCCTGACCTCTATACTCTCATTCTCCCTTACCCTAAAACTACAATCCAGGTTCCCATGCCCCTGCTGCATTAGTTTAAACCCCCCCAAAGAGCACTAACAAATCTCCCCCCCAGGATATTTGTGCCCCTCAGGTTCAGATGTAGACCATTCTGTCTGTAGAGGTCCCACCTTACCCCAGAAAGAGCCCCAGTTATCCAGAAATCTGAATCCCTCCCGCCTGCACCATCCCTGTAGCCACGTGTTTAAATGCTCTCTCTCCCTATCCCTCATCTCACTATCACGTGGCACGGGCAACAACCCAGAGATAACAACTCTGTTTGTTCTAGTTCTGAGCTTCCATCCTAGCTCCCTGAAAGCCTGCCTGACATCCTTGTCCCCTTTCCTACCTATGTCGTTAGTGCCAATGTGGACCACGACTTGGGGCTGCTCCCCCTCCCCCCTAAGGACCCGGAAAACACGATCCGAGACATCACGTACCCTTGCACCTGGGAGGCTGCATACCAAACGTGAGTCTCTCACGCTCCCACAAAATCTCCTATCTGTGCCCCTGACTATAGAGTCCCCAATTACTAATGCTCTGCTCCTCTCCCCCCTTCCCTTCTGAGCAACAGGGACAGACTCCGTGCCAGAGGCCCGTACCCCATGGCTTACCCCTGGTAAGTCCCCTCCCCCACAAGTATCCAAAGCGGTATACTTGTTTCTCAGGGGAACGACCGCAGGGGATCCCTGCACTGACTGCTTTTTCCCAGTCCCTCTTACAGTTACCCACCTATCTCCAATCTTTGGTGTAACTAATTCCCTGAAGCTGCTATCTATGACCCCTTCTGCCTCCCGAATGATCCGAAGTTCTTCCAACTCCAGCTCCAGTTCCCTATCTCGGTTTTGGAGGAGCTGGAGATGGCAGCACTTCCTGCAGGTAAAATCAGCAGGGACACTAACTGCATCCCTCACCTCAAACATCCTGCAGGAGGAACATTGCACTCCCTTCCCTGCCATTCCTCTAACTTTCTACCAAGATCTGGCTAACAACTAAATTAAATTTTTTATAAAAAATAATAATAATATAATAAAATATGGTACTTACCTCAGACCAATCAATGGGTTTTATTATTAGGTTAGAGGAGGAGGGCGGGTGGGAGACACTACACGTGTAGTGTCTCGGGTTTCCTCTCCACCAGAATTTATTGGTGAGGGTCTTCCCAGACGTCCGCGGGTCGACTTCCTGTTCCCGCCTAAAACACTAATTAAAAAAAAAAATTCTCAGCTCCTGCTGAAATTGACTAACCAGCCAGCTCCACTCCTGCCGAAATCGACTGGCCTGCCCCTGCAAAGACAAGTGCTTTTAAAGGACAGACTTACCTCCCAGCAGCCACTCCCGCACTGCCCCTGCTGAAACTGACTCACCAGCGGTTCTCCCGCTGAAATCGACTGGCCTGCCCCTGCAAAGACAAGTGCTTTTAAAGGACAGACTTACCTCCCAGCAGCCACTTCCGCACTGCTCCCGCTGAAACTGACTCACCAGCTGTTCTCCCGCCGAAATCGACTGGCCTGCCCCTGCAAAGACAAGTGCTTTTAAAGGACAGACTTACCTCCCAGCAGCCACTTCCGCACTGCTCCCGCTGAAACTGACTCACCAGCTGTTCTCCCGCCGAAATCGACTGGCCTGCCCCTGCAAAGACAAGTGCTTTTAAAGCACAGACTTATCTCCCAGCAGCCACTTCCGCACTGCTCCCGCTGAAACTGACTCACCAGCTGTTCTCCCGCCGAAATCGACTGGCCTGCCCCTGCAAAGACAAGTGCTTTTAAAGGACAGACTTACCTCCCAGCAGCCACTTCCGCACTGCTCCCGCTGAAACTGACTCACCAGCTGTTCTCCCGCCGAAATCGACTGGCCTGCCCCTGCAAAGACAACTGCTTTTAAAGGACAGACTTACCTCCCAGCAGCCACTTCCGCAATGCTCCCGCTGAAACTGACTCACCAGCTGTTCTCCCGCCGAAATCGACTGGCCTGCCCCTGCAAAGACAAGTGCTTTTAAAGGACAGACTTACCTCCCAGCAGCCACTTCCGCACTGCTCCCGCTGAAACTGACTCACCAGCTGTTCTCCCGCCGAAATCGACTGGCCTGCCCCTGCAAAGACAAGTGCTTTTAAAGGACAGATTTACCTCCCAGCACCCACTTCCGCACTGCTCCCGCTGAAACTGACTCACCAGCTGTTCTCCCGCCGAAATCGACTGGCCTGCCCCTGCAAAGACAAGTGCTTTTAAAGGACAGACTTACCTCCCAGCAGCCACTTCCGCACGGCTCCCGCTGAAACTGACTCACCAGCTGTTCTCCCGCCGAAATCGACTGGCCTGCCCCTGCAAAGACAAGTGCTTTTAAAGGACGGACTTATCTCCCAGCAGCCACTTCCGCACTGCTCCCGCTGAAACTGACTCACCTGCTGTTCTCACGCCGAAATCGACTGGCCTGCCCCTGCAAAGACAAGTGCTTTTAAAGGACAGACTTACCTCCCAGCAGCCACTTCCGCACTGCTCCCGCTGAAACTGACTCACCAGCTGTTCTCCCGCCGATATCGACTGGCCTGCCCCTGCAAAGACAAGTGCTTTTAAAGGACAGACTTACCTCCCAGCAGCCACTTCCGCACTGCTCCCGCTGAAACTGACTCACCAGCTGTTCTCCCGCCGAAATCGACTGGCCTGCCCCTGCAAAGACAAGTGCTTTTAAAGGACAGACTTACCTCCCAGCAGCCACTTCCGCAATGCTCCCGCTGAAACTGACTCACCAGCTGTTCTACCGCCGAAATCGACTGGCCTGCCCCTGCAAAGACAAGTGCTTTTAAAGGACAGACTTACCTCCCAGCAGCCACTTCCGCACTGCTCCCGCAGAAACTGACTCACCAGCTGTTCTCCCGCCGAAATTGACTGGCCTGCCCCTGCAAAGACAAGTGCTTTTAAAGGACAGACTTACCTCCCAGCAGCCACTTCCGCACTGCTCCCGCTGAAACTGACTCACCAGCTGTCCTCCCGCCGAAATCGACTGGCCTGCCTCTGCAAAGACAAGTGCTTTTAAAGGACAGACTTATCTCCCAGCAGCCACTTCCGCACTGCTCCCGCTGAAACTGACTCACCAGCTGTTCTCCCGCCGAAATCGACTGGCCTGGCCCTGCAAAGACAAGTGCTTTTAAAGGACAGACTTATCTCCCAGCAGCCACTTCCGCACTGCTCCCGCTGAAACTGACTCACCAGCTGTTCTCCCGCCGAAATTGACTGGCCTGCCCCTGCAAAGACAAGTGCTTTTAAAGGACAGACTTATCTCCCAGCAGCCACTTCCGCACTGCTCCCGCTGAAACTGACTCACCAGCTGTTCTCACGCCGAAATCGACTGGCCTGCCCCTGCAAAGACAAGTGCTTTTAAAGGACAGACTTACCTCTCAGCAGCCACTTCCGCACTGCTCCCGCTGAAACTGACTCACCAGCTGTTCTCCCGCCGAAATCGACTGGCCTGGCCCTGCAAAGACAAGTGCTTTTAAAGGACAGACTTACCTCCCAGCAGCCACTCTCGCACTGCCCCCGCTGAAACTGACTCACCAGCTGTTCTCCCGCCGAAATCGACTGGCATGCCCCTGCAAAGACAAGTGCTTTTAAAGGACAGACTTACCTCCCAGCAGCCACTTCCGCACTGCTCCCGCTGAAACTGACTCACCAGTTGTTCTCCCGCCGAAATCGACTGGCCTGCCCCTGCAAAGACAAGTGCTTTTAAAGGACAGACTTACCTCCCAGCAGCCACTTCCGCACTGCTCCCGCTGAAACTGACTCACCAGCTGTTCTCACGCCGAAATCGACTGGCCTGCCCCTGCAAAGACAAGTGCTTTTAAAGGACAGACTTACCTCCCAGCAGCCACTTCTGCACTGCTCCCGCTGAAACTGACTCACCAGCTGTTCTCCCGCCGAAATCGACTGGCCTGCCCCTGCAAAGACAAGTGCTTTTAAAGGACAGACTTACCTCCCAGCAGCCACTTCCGCACTGCTTCCGCTGAAACTGACTCACCAACTGTTTTCCCGCCGAAATCGACTGGCCTGCCCCTGCAAAGACAAGTGCTTTTAAAGGACAGACTTACCTCCCAGCAGCCACTTCCGCACTGCTCCCGCTGAAACTGACTCACCGGCTGTTCTCCCGCCGAAATCGACTGGCCTGCCCCTGCAAAGACAAGTGCTTTTAAAGGACAGATTTACCTCCCAGCAGCCACTTCCGCACTGCTCCTGCTGAAACTGACTCCCCAGCTGTTCTCCCGCCGAAATCGACTGGCCTGCCCCTGCAAAGACAAGTGCTTTTACAGGACAGACTTATCTCCCAGCAGCCACTTCCGCACTGCTCCCGCTGAAACTGACTCACCAGCTGTTCTCACGCCGAAATCGACTGGCCTGCCCCTGCAAAGACAAGTGCTTTTACAGGACAGACTTATCTCCCAGCAGCCACTTCCGCACTGCTCCCGCTGAAACTGACTCACCAGCTGTTCTCACGCCGAAATCGACTGGCCTGACCCTGCAAAGACAAGTGCTTTTTTTTTTTTTATAAATGTTTTATTGAAATTTTTTTCCCAAACAACAATTTTTCCCCTCTTACAAAGGAAACGCAACAATAACAATACAGACATTTTAAACAATACACAAGTAACAAAACCCCTTTATCTTTGACCTAAACTAAACCCCACCCCCCTCTCCCCCCCCCCCTCCCCCTGGGTTGCTGCTGCTGGTCATCTGTCTTCCCTCTAACGTTCCCCGAGGTAGTCGAGAAATGGCTGCCACCGCCTGGTGAACCCTTGAGCCGATCCTCTCAGGGCAAACTTTATCTGCTCCAGTTTAATGAACCCCGCCATATCATTTACCCAGGCCTCCAGTCCGGGGGGTTTCGCCTCCTTCCACATGAGTAGGATCCTGCGCCGGGCTACTAGGGACGCAAAGGCCACAACGTCGGCCTCTTTCGCCTCCTGCACTCCCGGCTCTTCCGCAACTCCAAATAGAGCTAACCCCCAGCCTGGTTTGACCCGGGCCTTCACCACCCGCGAAATCACTCCCGTCACTCCCTTCCAATACCCTTCCAGTGCCGGGCATTTCCAAAACATATGTGCGTGGTTTGCCGGGCTCCCGCCACACCTCCCACATTTGTCCTCCACTCCAAAGAACCTGCTCAATCTTGCTCCCGTTATGTGTGCTCTATGTAGCACCTTAAATTGAATCAGGCTAAGCCTGGCGCATGAGGAAGAGGAATTTACCCTGCTTAGGGCATCAGCCCACATACCCTCCTCTATCTCCTCCCCTAGTTCTTCTTCCCACTTCCCTTTAAGTTCGCCCACCGACTCCTCCCCCTCTTCCCTCATCTCTCGGTAAATCTCTGACACCTTGCCCTCTCCGACCCACACCCCTGAAAGCACCCTGTCCTGTATCCCCTGTGTCGGGAGCAACGGAAATTCCCTCACCTGTTGTCTAGTAAATGCCCTCACCTGCATATATCTCAAGAAATTTCCCCGGGGCAACTTATACTTTTCCTTCAATGCTCCCAAGCTCGCAAAAGTCCCATCTATAAATAAATCTCCCACCCTCCTAATTCCCAACTGGAACCAGCTCTGAAATCCTCCATCCATTCTTCCTGGGGCGAACCTATGGTTGTTCCTGATTGGGGACCCCACCAGGGCTCCCCGCACCCCTCTCTGTCGCCTCCACTGTCCCCAGATATTCAATGTTGCCGCCACCACCGGGTTCGTGGTAAACATTTTAGGTGAGATCGGTAGCGGCGCCGTCACCAGCGCCTCTAAACTCGTCCCTTTACAGGACTTTCTCTCCAGTCTTTTCCACGCCGCTCCCTCACCCTCCATCATCTATTTACGTATCATTGCCACATTGGCGGCCCAATAGTAATCGCCCAAGTTCGGTAGTGCCAATCCTCCTCTGTCCCTACTACGCTGAAGGAACCCCCTCCTTACTCTCGGAACTTTCCCTGCCCACACGAAGCTCGTGATGCTCCTGTCTATTTTATTAAAAAAGGTCTTAGTGATTAGTATAGGGAGACATTGAAATACAGATAAGAACCTCAGGAGGACCATCATCTTAATTGCTTGCACCCTGCCCGCCAGCGATAGAGGCTGCATGTCCCACCTCTTGAAGTCCTCCTCCATTTGTTCTACCAACCGTGTCAGATTAAGTCTGTGCAAGGTTCCCCAGCTCCTAGCGATCTGAATCCCCAGGTATCGGAAGTTTCTTTCCACTTTCCTTAGAGGCAAGCCTTCTATCTCTCTACTCTGATCCCCTGGATGTATCACAAATAATTCACTCTTCCCCATGTTTAGCCTATACCCCGAGAAATCCCCGAACCCCCTCAAAATTCGCATAACCTCTATCATTCCCCCCGCTGGGTCCGACACGTATAACAATAGGTCATCTGCATATAACGAGACTCGGTGTTCTTCTCCCCCTCTAATCACCCCTCTCCATTTCCTGGAGTCTCTCAACGCCATGGCCAGAGGTTCAATTGCCAACGCAAACAACAATGGAGACAGCGGGCATCCCTGTCTTGTTCCCCTATATAGTCGGAAATACTCCGATCTATGTCGACCTGGAACTACGCTTGCCGTTGGAGCCCCATAAAGAAGTCTAACCCAGCTAATAAACCCGTTCCCAAACCCAAACCTCCTTAACACTTCCCATAAATACTCCCACTCCACCCTATCAAATGCCTTCTCTGCGTCCATTGCCGCCACTATCTCTGCCTCCCCCTCCACTGGGGGCATCATTATCACCCCTAATAGTCGTCGCACGTTAACATTCAGTTGTCTCCCTTTTACGAACCCTGTCTGGTCTTCGTGCACCACCCCCGGGACACAGTCCTCTATCCTCGATGCCAGTACCTTTGCCAACAATTTGGCGTCCACGTTCAACAATGAAATGGGTCTATAGGACCCGCACTGCAACGGATCTTTATCCCTCTTCAAAATTAACGATATCGTCGCCTCCGACATCGTCGGGGGTAGAGTGCCCCCTTTCCTGGCCTCATTGAACGTCCTCACCATCAACGGGGCCAACAAGTCCACATATTTTCTGTAATACTCCACCGGGAACCCGTCTGGTCCTGGGGCCTTCCCTGCTTGCATGCTTCCCAGTCCCTTAATAACCTCGTCCACCCCAATCGGTGCCCCCAGGCCTACCACCCCCCGCTCCTCCACTTTCGGGAACCTCAATTGGTCCAGGAACTGCCGCATCCCCTCCTCTCCCTCTGGGGGTTGAGACCTATACAGTTCCTCATAGAAGGTCTTGAACACCTCATTTATCTTTCCTGCCCTTCGCACCGTGTCTCCCCTTTCGTCTCTAATTCCTCCTATCTCCCTCGCTGCTGCCCTCTTTCGCAATTGATGAGCCAACAGGCGACTCGCCTTTTCCCCATATTCATACCTCCTCCCCTGTGCCTTCCTCCACAGTACCTCCGCCTTTCTGGTGGTCAGAAGGTCAAATTCCGTCTGGAGTCGTCTCCTCTCCCTGTACAATTCCTCCTCCGGGGTCTCTGCAAATTCCCTATCCACCCTTAAAATCTCCCCCAGTAATCTTTCCCTTTCCTTGGCCTCTGTTTTCCTTTTGTGGGCCCCAATGGAGATCAGCTCTCCTCTGACCACCGCTTTTAGTGCTTCCCATACCACTCCCACAGGGACCTCGCCGTCGTCATTGACCTCCAGGTATCTCTCAATACACCCCCGCACTCTTGCACACACTCCCTCATCCGCCATCAGTCCCACATCTAATCGCCAGAGTGTTCTCTGCTCCCTTTCCTCTCCTAATTCCAGGTCCACCCAATGTGGGGCATGATCCGAAACCGCTATGGCTGAGTACTCCGCTTCTTCCACCCTAGAGATCAACGACCTTCCCAAAACAAAAAAATCTATCCGGGAGTACACTTTATGGACATGGGAGAAGAAGGAAAACTCCCTAGCCCTAGGTCTAAGAAATCGCCATGGATCCACTCCCCCCATTTGGTCCATAAACCCCTTAAGTACCTTGGCCGCTGCCGGCCTTCTTCCGGTCCTTGAGCTGGATCTATCTAGCCCCGGGTCCAGCACCGTATTAAAGTCCCCTCCTAAAATCAAGTTTCCTACCTCCAGGTCCGGTATACGCCCCAGCATCCGTCTCATAAATCCCGCATCGTCCCAGTTTGGGGCATACACGTTAACCAACACGACCTCCATTCCCTCCAGCCTGCCACTCACCATTACATATCTACCTCCGCTATCTGCTATGATGTTCTTTGCTTCAAATGCGACCTGTTTCCCCACCAAAATGGCCACCCCTCTATTCTTTGCCTCCAGTCCTGAGTGGAACACCTGTCCCACCCATCCTTTCCATAGCCTAACTTGGTCCGCCACCTTTAGGTGCGTCTCTTGGAGCATAACCACGTCTGCCCTTAGTCCTTTCAAATGCGCGAGCACTCTGGCCCTTTTTATCGGTCCGTTCAGGCCTCTCACGTTCCACGTGATCAGCCTCACGAGGGGGCTACCTGCCCCCCTCCCGTGTCGACTAGCCATTACCTTCTCTAGGCCAGTCCCATATCCCGCCTCCGCGCTCCCGCTCGCTCCCCCAGCGTCGCACACCATCCCCGCCCACCCACTCTTTAGCCATTTCCTTTTGGATTTCCGCAGCAGCAACCCAGTTGTCCCCCCCCCCTCCCCCTCCCTCCCCCCCTCCCCGCTAGATCTCTTTCTAGCATGATTGCTCCCCCCATATTACTTCCGTAAGTCAGCTGACTTCAACTGACCCCGGCTACTCCTGCTCACTCCTCGACCCCCCCCATGTGGGGAACTCCCATCCGCCTTGCGCCTGTCTTCCCGCCTTATTCTTTCTGGTGCGGGAACATCCCTTTACCTGACCCGCCTCTTATGGCGCAGCTCCCTTTCCCCTCCCCCTCCCCTTCCCCATTCTCCAACTATGTCCCGTCTTTCCCCCCTCACCGGCGCCCACATTTCCCCAATGTCTCCCCCCTTCCCTGTTTACTTCTCAATTAACTTCCACCGTAACATTAACAATAACATTTCCTGCAGCATCAGTCCCTCAGTTCCGATCCAATTTCTCTTCTTTGATGAAGGTCCATGCTTCCTCCGCCGTCTTGAAATAATGGTGTCTCTCCTGATACGTGACCCATAGTCTTGCCGGCTGCAGCATCCCGAACTTCACCTTCCTTTTATGCAACACCTCTTTGGCTCGGTTGAAGCTCGCCCTCCTTCTCGCCACCTCCGCACTCCAATCCTGGTATACCCGTGCCACTGCATTCTCCCATCTGCTACTCCGCACCTTTTTAGCCCATGTCAGGACCTCTTCTCTATCCTTAAGGCGGTAAAATCGCACGATTATCGCCCTGGGTGGTTCTCCCGCTTTTGGTCTTCTCGCCGGAATCCGATTTGCCCACTCCACCTCCAAGGGGCCCGTAGGGGCCTCAGCACCCATCAGTGAGCTCAGCATCGTACTTGCGTACGCTCCACAGTCCACTCCTTCCACACCCTCAGGGAGACCCAGTATCCGAAGGTTCTTCCTTCGCGCTCCATTTTCTAGGGCTTCGATCCTTTCACTACACTTTTTATGAAGTGCCTCGTGCGTCTGTGTCTTAACCGCCAGGCCCAGGATCTCGTCCTCAATATCTGTCACCTTCTGCTCCACCACACGGAGCTCTGTCTCCTGGGTCTTTAATGTCTCCTTGAGCCCCTCAATTGCCTGTAGCAACGGGGTCAGCACCTCCCTCTTCAGCAGCTCCACGCACCGTCTCACAATTTCATGCTCAGGCCCCCATGTCGCCTGCGCTTTCTCCGCCGCCATCTTGTACTTCTCTCTTTCTGACCCTTTGGTCAACGATTCCTCGCGCTGCAGCCGCCGCCGCCGGTTTTTTCCTCCTTCGTTTGGGGGGGACTCCCTTCTCACACGCCCCACACGGGTTGCGTCGTCGAAAAATTCCCCGTTGGGGCTCTTAAAAGAGCCCAAAGGTCCGTCGGAGCTGGAGCCACCGAAGCGTGCGGCTAGCTAGGCATCACCGCAACCGGAAGTCCCTTCAGTGGCCTTGATGAGGTCTTTTCACAGTTGTTCCCTCTGCTGCTAGAATTCACTTTTGATACAGGCCCTCAGGTCAGCTTGCAGCTTTAAGCTTGCCCTTCCCCCGCCTGCATGCTGGAAGAGGCCCTGTTTATCCTGCAGTTGCAGCCAAATCTTTTACTGTTTCTGCGTGTGTCTGGCAACCAAGAGACATACCCTTCCTGGGGGACACTGTCGGGGGAATATTTCAGCCTTCTTCCCACACCGGGAAATGTCAAACAAATGCCGTGGGGGCCCTGTAAAAGAGCCCAAAAGTCCGTTCCAAGCAGGAGCTGCCGAATATGCGACCTAGCTCTGCATAGCCGCACCCGGAAGTCAAGACAAGTGCTTTTAAAGGACAGACTTACCTCCCAGCAGCCACTTCCGCACTGCTCCCGCTGAAACTGACTCACCAGCTGTTCTCCCGCCGAAATCGACTGGCCTGCCCCTGCAAAGACAAGTGCTTTTAAAGGACAGACTTACCTCCCAGCAGCCACTTCTGCACTGCTCCCGCTGAAACTGACTCACCAGCTGTTCTCCCGCCGAAATCGACTGGCCTGCCCCTGCAAAGACAAGTGCTTTTAAAGGACAGACTTACCTCCCAGCAGCCACTCCCGCACTGCCCCCGCTGAAACTGACTCACCAGCTGTTCTCCCGCCGAAATCGACTGGCCTGCCCCTGCAAAGACAAGTGCTTTTAAAGGACAGACTTACCTCCCAGCAGCCACTTCCGCACTGCTCCCGCTGAAACTGACTCACCAGCTGTTATCACGCCAAAATCGACTGGCCTGCCCCTGCAAAGACAAGTGCTTTTAAAGGACAGACTTACCTCCCAGCAGCCACTTCCGCACTGCTCCCGCTGAAACTGACTCACCAGCTGTTCTCCCGCCGAAATCGACTGGCCTGGCCCTGCAAAGACAAGTGCTTTTAAAGGACAGACTTACCTCCCAGCAGCCACTTCCGCACTGCTCCCGCTGAAACTGACTCACCAGCTGTTCTCCCGCCGAAATCGACTGGCCTGCCCCTGCAAAGACAAGTGCTTTTAAAGGACAGACTTACCTCCCAGCAGCCACTTCCGCACTGCTCCCGCTGAAACTGACTCACCAGCTGTTCTCCCGCCGAAATCGACTGGCCTGCCCCTGCAAAGACAAGTGCTTTTAAAGGACAGACTTACCTCCCAGCAGCCACTTCCCCACTGCTCCCGCTGAAACTGACTCACCAGCTGTTCTCCCGCCAAAATCGACTGGCCTGCCCCTGCAAAGACAAGTGCTTTTAAAGGACAGACTTAACTCCCAGCAGCCACTTCCGCACTGCTCCCGCTGAAACTGACTCACCAGCTGTTCTCCCGCCGAAATCGACTGGCCTGCCCCTGCAAAGACAAGTGCTTTTAAAGGACAGACTTACCTCCCAGCAGCCACTTCCGCACTGCTCCCGCTGAAATTGACTCACCAGCTGTTCTCCCGCCGAAATCGACTGGCCTGCCCGTACAAAGACAAGTGCTTTTAAAGGACAGACTTACCTCCCAGCAGCCACTTCCGCACTGCTCCCGCTGAAACTGACTCACCAGCTGTTCTCCCGCCGAAATCGACTGGCCTGCCCCTGCAAAGACAAGTGCTTTTAAAGGACAGACTTACCTCCCAGCAGCCACTTCTGCACTGCTCCCGCTGAAACTGACTCACCAGCTGTTCTCCCGCCGAAATCGACTGGCCTGCCCCTGCAAAGACAAGTGCTTTTAAAGGACAGACTTACCTCCCAGCAGCCACTCCCGCACTGCCCCCGCTGAAACTGACTCACCAGCTGTTCTCCCGCCGAAACCGACTCTCTGCCCCACTCCCCCTCTGCCCCGCTCTCTCTCTGCCCCCTGTCTCTCCGCCCCCCTCCCTCTCCGCCCCCCTCTCTCTCTGCCCCCTCTCTCTCTGCCCCCTCTCTCTCTGCCCCCCTCTCTCTCTGCCCCCTCTCTCTCTGCCACCCTCTCTCTCTGCCCCCTCTCTCTCTGCCCCACTCCCGCTCTGCCCCACTCCCTCTCTGCCCCCCCTCCCTCTCTGCCCCACTCCCTCTCTGCCCCCACTCCTCCTCTGCCCCACTCCCTCTCTGCCCCACTCTCTCTCTGCCCCCACTCCCTCCCTGCCCCACTCCCCCTCTGCCCCACTCCCAGTCTCCCCTACTCTCTCTCTGCCCCCACTCCCTCTCTGCCCCCAACTATCTCTCTGCCCACCTCCCTCTCTGCCCCCACTCCCTCTCTGCCCCCACTCCCTCTCTGCCCCCACTCCCTCTCTGCCCCCACTCCCTCTCTGCCCCCACTCCCTCTCTGCCCCCACTCCCTCTCTGCCCCACACCCTCTCTGCCCCACTCTCTCTCTCCACCCCCTCTCCCTGCCCCACTCCCTCTCTGCCCCCACTCCCTTTCTGCCCCACTCCCTCTCTGCCCCACTCCCTCTCTGCCCCACTCCCTCTCTGCCCCACTCCCTCTCTGCCCCACTCCCTCTCTGCCCCACTCCCTCTCTGCCCCACTCCCTCTCTGCCCCACTCCCTCTCTGCCCCCACTCCCTTTCTGCCCCACTCCCTCTCTGCCCCACTCCCTCTCTGCCCCACTCCCTCTCTGCCCCACTCCCTCTCTGCCCCACTCCCTCTCTGCTCCACTCCCTCTCTGCCCCACTCCCTCTCTGCCCCACTCCCTCTCTGCCCCACTCCCTCTCTGCCCCACTCCCTCTCTGCCCCTCTCCCTCTCTGCCCCCACTCCCTCTCTGCCCCACTCCCTCTCTGCCCCACTCCCTTTATGACCCACTCCCTTTCTGCCCCACTCCCTCTCTGCCCCCACTCACTCTCTGCCCCCATTCCCCCTCTGCCCCACTCCCTCTCAGCCCCACTCCCCCTCTACCCCACTCCCTCTCTGCCCCACTCGCCCTCTGCCCCTCTGCCCCCACACCCTCTCCGCCCCCTCCCTCTCTGACCCCCTCCCTCTCTGCCCCTCTCCCTCTCTGCCCACCCTCCCTCTCTGCCCTACTCTCTCTCTGTCCCACTCGCCCTCTGCCCCCACTCCCTCTCTGCCCCCCACACCGTCTCTACCCCACTCTTTCTCTGCCCCTACTCTTTCTCTGCCCCCACTCCCTCTCTGCCCCCACTCCCTCTCTGACCCCACTCCCTCTCTGACCCCACTCCCTCTCTGCCCCCACTCCCTCTCTTACCCCACTCCCTCTCTGCCCCCACTCCCTCTCTGCCCCACTCCCTCTCTGCCCCACTCCCTCTCTGCCCCACTCCCTCTCTGCCCCACTCCCTCTCTGCCCCACTCCCTCTCTGCCCCATTCCCTCTCTGCCCCACTCCCTCTCTGCCCCATTCCCTCTCTGCCCCACTCCCTCTCTGCCCCACTCTCTCTCTGCCCCACTCCCTCTCTGCCCCACTCCCTCTCTGCCCCCACTCCCTCTCTGCCCCCACTCCCTCTCTGCCCCCACTCCCTCTCTGCCCCCACTCCCTCTCTGCTCCACTCCCTCTCTGCCTCACTCCCTCTCTGCCCCACTCCCTCTTTGCCCCACTCCCTCTCAGCCCCACTCCCCCTCTACCCCAGTCCCTCTCTGCCCCACGCGCCCTCTGCCCCCACTCCCTCTCTGCCCCCCTCCCTCTCTGACCCCCTCCCTCTCTGCCCCTCTCCCTCTCTGCCCACCCTCCCTCTCTGCCCTACTCTCTCTCTGTCCCACTCGCCCTCTGCCCCCACTCCCTCTCTGCCCCCACACCCTCTCTACCCCACTCTTTCTCTGCCCCTACTCTTTCTCTGCCCCCACTCCCTCTCTGCCCCCACTCCCTCTCTGACCCCACTCCCTCTCTGACCCCACTCCCTCTCTGCCCCCACTCCCTCCCTTATCCCACTCCCTCTCTGCCCCACTCCCTCTCTGCCCCACTCCCTCTCTGCCCCACTCCCTCTCTGCCCCACTCCCTCTCTGCCCCACTCCCTCTCTGCCCCACTCCCTCTCTGCCCCACTCCCTCTCTGCCCCATTCCCTCTCTGCCCCACTCCCTCTCTGCCCCATTCCCTCTCTGCCCCATTCCCTCTCTGCCCCACTCCCTCTCTGCCCCATTCCCTCTCTGCCCCACTCCCTCTCTGCCCCACTCCCTCTCTGCCCCACTCTCTCTCTGCCCCACTCTCTCTCTGCCCCACTCCCTCTCTGCCCCACTCCCTCTCTGCCCCCACTCCCTCTCTGCCCCCACTCCCTCTCTGCCCCCACTCCCTCTCTGCCCCCACTCCCTCTCTGCTCCACTCCCTCTCTGCCTCACTCCCTCTCTGCCCCACTCCCTCTTTGCCCCACTCCCTCTCACCCCCCCTCCCTTTCTGCCCCCCTCCCTCTCTCCCCCCTCCCTCTCTGCCCACCCTCCCTCTCTGCCCCACTCTCTCTCTGCCCCACTCTCTCTCTGCCCCACTCTCTCTCTGCCCCACTCTCTCTGCCCCACTCTCTCTCTGCCCCACTCCCTCTCTGCCCCCCACTCCCTCTCTGCACCCCACTCCCTCTCTACCCCACTCTTTCTCTGCCCCCACTCTTTCTCTGCCCCCACTCTTTCTCTGCCCCCACTCTTTCTCTGCCCCCACTCTTTCTCTGCCCCCACTCTTTCTCTGCCCCCACTCTTTCTCTGCCCCCACTCCCTCTCTGCCCCACTCCCTCTCTGCCCCACTCCCTCTCTGCCCCACTCCCTCTCTGCCCCACTCCCTCTCTGCCCCACTCCCTCTCTGCCCCACTCCCTCTCTGCCCCACTCCCTCTCTGCCCCACTCCCTCTCTGCCCCACTCCCTCTCTGCCCCACTCCCTCTCTGCCCCCCTCCCTCTCTGCCCCCCTTCCCTCTCTGCCCCACTCCCTCTCTGCCCCACTCCCTCTCTGCCCCCCTCTCTCTGCCCCCCTCTCGCTCTGCCCCCTCTCTCTCTGCCCCCCCTCCCTCTCTGCCTCCACTCCCTCTCTGCCCCACTCCCTCTCTGACCCCACTCCCTGTCTGCCCCCCCTCCCTCTCTGCCCCCCTCCCTCTCTGCCCCCCTCCCTCTCTGCCCCCCCTCCCTCTCTGCCCTCCCTCCCTCTCTGCCGCCCCTCCCTTTCTGCCCCACTCTCTCTCTGCCCCCACTCCCTCACTGCCCCACTCCCTCTCTGCCCCCCACTCTCTCTATGCCCCCTCCCTCTCTGCCCCCCTCCCTCTCTGCTCCCAATCCCTCTCTGCCCCCACTCCCTCTCTTCCCCACACTCTCTCTCCCCCCCTCTGTGCCCCACTCCCTTTCTGTCCCACTCCCTCTCTGCCCGACTCCCTCTCTGCCCCCCTCTCTCTCTGCCCCCTCTCTCTCTGCCCCTCTCTCTCTGCCCCCCTCTCTCCCTGCCCCCCTCTCTGCCCCCCTCTCTCTCTGCCCCCTCTCTCTCTGCCCCCTCTCTCTCTACCCCCTCTCTCTCTGCCCCCTCTCTCTCTGCCCCACTCCCTCTCTGCCCCACTCCCTCTCTGCCCCCACTCCCTCTCTGCTCCATTCCTTCTGCCCCCACTCCCCCTCTGCCCCCTCTCTCTCTGCCCCTCTCTCTCTCTGCCCCCCTCTCTCTCTGCCCCCCTCTCTCTGCCCCCCTCTCTCTCTGCCCCACTCTCTCTCTGCCCCCCTCTCTCTCTGCCCCCCTCTCTCTCTGCCCCCCTCTCTCTCTGCCCCCCTCTCTCTCTGCCCCCTCTCTCTCTGCCCCCCTCTCTCTCTGCCCCCTCTCTCTGTGCCCCCCCTCTCTCTGCCCCACTCTCCCACTGCCCCCCTCTCTCTCTGCCCCCTCTCTCTGCCCCCTCTCTCTCTGCCCCCCCCTCTCTCCCTGCCCCCTCTCTCCCTGCCCCCTCTCTGCCCCACTCCCTCTCTGCCCCACTCCCTCTCTGCCCCCCTCCCTCTCTGCCCCCCTCCCTCTCTGCCCCACTCCCTCCATGCCCCACTCCCTCTCTGCCCCACTCCCTTTCTGCCCCACTCTCTCTCTGCCCCCACTCCCTCCCTGCCCCACTCCCCCTCTGCCCCACTCCCAGTCTCCCCTACTCTCTCTCTGCCCCCACTCCCTCTCTGCCCCCAACTATCTCTCTGCCCACCTCCCTCTCTGCCCCCACTCCCTCTCTGCCCCCACTCCCTCTCTGCCCCCACTCCCTCTCTGCCCCCACTCCCTCTCTGCCCCACACCCTCTCTGCCCCACTCTCTCTCTCCACCCCCTCTCCCTGCCCCACTCCCTCTCTGCCCCCACTCCCTTTCTGCCCCACTCCCTCTCTGCCCCACTCCCTCTCTGCCCCACTCCCTCTCTGCCCCCTCTCTGCCCCACTCCCTCTCTGCCCCACTCCCTCTCTGCCCCACTCCCTCTCTGCCCCACTCCCTCTCTGCCCCACTCCCTCTCTGCCCCCACTCCCTTTCTGCCCCACTCCCTCTCTGCCCCACTCCCTCTCTGCCCCACTCCCTCTCTGCCCCACTCCCTCTCTGCCCCACTCCCTCTCTGCTCCACTCCCTCTCTGCCCCACTCCCTCTCTGCCCCACTCCCTCTCTGCCCCACTCCCTCTCTGCCCCACTCCCTCTCTGCCCCTCTCCCTCTCTGCCCCCACTCCCTCTCTGCCCCACTCCCTCTCTGCCCCACTCCCTTTATGACCCACTCCCTTTCTGCCCCACTCCCTCTCTGCCCCCACTCACTCTCTGCCCCCATTCCCCCTCTGCCCCACTCCCTCTCAGCCCCACTCCCCCTCTACCCCACTCCCTCTCTGCCCCACTCGCCCTCTGCCCCTCTGCCCCCACACCCTCTCCGCCCCCTCCCTCTCTGACCCCCTCCCTCTCTGCCCCTCTCCCTCTCTGCCCACCCTCCCTCTCTGCCCTACTCTCTCTCTGTCCCACTCGCCCTCTGCCCCCACTCCCTCTCTGCCCCCCACACCGTCTCTACCCCACTCTTTCTCTGCCCCTACTCTTTCTCTGCCCCCACTCCCTCTCTGCCCCCACTCCCTCTCTGACCCCACTCCCTCTCTGACCCCACTCCCTCTCTGCCCCCACTCCCTCTCTTACCCCACTCCCTCTCTGCCCCCACTCCCTCTCTGCCCCACTCCCTCTCTGCCCCACTCCCTCTCTGCCCCACTCCCTCTCTGCCCCACTCCCTCTCTGCCCCACTCCCTCTCTGCCCCATTCCCTCTCTGCCCCACTCCCTCTCTGCCCCATTCCCTCTCTGCCCCACTCCCTCTCTGCCCCACTCTCTCTCTGCCCCACTCCCTCTCTGCCCCACTCCCTCTCTGCCCCCACTCCCTCTCTGCCCCCACTCCCTCTCTGCCCCCACTCCCTCTCTGCCCCCACTCCCTCTCTGCTCCACTCCCTCTCTGCCTCACTCCCTCTCTGCCCCACTCCCTCTTTGCCCCACTCCCTCTCAGCCCCACTCCCCCTCTACCCCAGTCCCTCTCTGCCCCACGCGCCCTCTGCCCCCACTCCCTCTCTGCCCCCCTCCCTCTCTGACCCCCTCCCTCTCTGCCCCTCTCCCTCTCTGCCCACCCTCCCTCTCTGCCCTACTCTCTCTCTGTCCCACTCGCCCTCTGCCCCCACTCCCTCTCTGCCCCCACACCCTCTCTACCCCACTCTTTCTCTGCCCCTACTCTTTCTCTGCCCCCACTCCCTCTCTGCCCCCACTCCCTCTCTGACCCCACTCCCTCTCTGACCCCACTCCCTCTCTGCCCCCACTCCCTCCCTTATCCCACTCCCTCTCTGCCCCCACTCCCTCTCTGCCCCACTCCCTCTCTGCCCCACTCCCTCTCTGCCCCACTCCCTCTCTGCCCCACTCCCTCTCTGCCCCACTCCCTCTCTGCCCCACTCCCTCTCTGCCCCATTCCCTCTCTGCCCCACTCCCTCTCTGCCCCATTCCCTCTCTGCCCCACTCCCTCTCTGCCCCACTCCCTCTCTGCCCCACTCTCTCTCTGCCCCACTCTCTCTCTGCCCCACTCCCTCTCTGCCCCACTCCCTCTCTGCCCCCACTCCCTCTCTGCCCCCACTCCCTCTCTGCCCCCACTCCCTCTCTGCTCCACTCCCTCTCTGCCTCACTCCCTCTCTGCCCCACTCCCTCTTTGCCCCACTCCCTCTCACCCCCCCTCCCTTTCTGCCCCCCTCCCTCTCTCCCCCCTCCCTCTCTGCCCACCCTCCCTCTCTGCCCCACTCTCTCTCTGCCCCACTCTCTCTCTGCCCCACTCTCTCTCTGCCCCACTCTCTCTGCCCCACTCTCTCTCTGCCCCACTCCCTCTCTGCCCCCCACTCCCTCTCTGCACCCCACTCCCTCTCTACCCCACTCTTTCTCTGCCCCCACTCTTTCTCTGCCCCCACTCTTTCTCTGCCCCCACTCTTTCTCTGCCCCCACTCTTTCTCTGCCCCCACTCTTTCTCTGCCCCCACTCTTTCTCTGCCCCCACTCCCTCTCTGCCCCACTCCCTCTCTGCCCCACTCCCTCTCTGCCCCACTCCCTCTCTGCCCCACTCCCTCTCTGCCCCACTCCCTCTCTGCCCCACTCCCTCTCTGCCCCACTCCCTCTCTGCCCCACTCCCTCTCTGCCCCACTCCCTCTCTGCCCCACTCCCTCTCTGCCCCCCTCCCTCTCTGCCCCCCTTCCCTCTCTGCCCCACTCCCTCTCTGCCCCACTCCCTCTCTGCCCCCCTCTCTCTGCCCCCCTCTCGCTCTGCCCCCTCTCTCTCTGCCCCCCCTCCCTCTCTGCCTCCACTCCCTCTCTGCCCCACTCCCTCTCTGACCCCACTCCCTGTCTGCCCCCCCTCCCTCTCTGCCCCCCTCCCTCTCTGCCCCCCTCCCTCTCTGCCCCCCCTCCCTCTCTGCCCCCCCTCCCTCTCTTCCGCCCCTCCCTTTCTGCCCCACTCTCTCTCTGCCCCCACTCCCTCACTGCCCCACTCCCTCTCTGCCCCCCACTCTCTCTATGCCCCCTCCCTCTCTGCCCCCCTCCCTCTCTGCTCCCAATCCCTCTCTGCCCCCACTCCCTCTCTTCCCCACACTCTCTCTCCCCCCCTCTGTGCCCCACTCCCTTTCTGTCCCACTCCCTCTCTGCCCGACTCCCTCTCTGCCCCCCTCTCTCTCTGCCCCCTCTCTCTCTGCCCCTCTCTCTCTGCCCCCCTCTCTCCCTGCCCCCCTCTCTGCCCCCCTCTCTCTCTGCCCCCTCTCTCTCTGCCCCCTCTCTCTCTACCCCCTCTCTCTCTGCCCCCTCTCTCTCTGCCCCACTCCCTCTCTGCCCCACTCCCTCTCTGCCCCCACTCCCTCTCTGCTCCATTCCTTCTGCCCCCACTCCCCCTCTGCCCCCTCTCTCTCTGCCCCTCTCTCTCTCTGCCCCCCTCTCTCTCTGCCCCCCTCTCTCTGCCCCCCTCTCTCTCTGCCCCACTCTCTCTCTGCCCCCCTCTCTCTCTGCCCCCCTCTCTCTCTGCCCCCCTCTCTCTCTGCCCCCTCTCTCTCTGCCCCCCTCTCTCTCTGCCCCCTCTCTCTGTGCCCCCCCTCTCTCTGCCCCACTCTCCCACTGCCCCCCTCTCTCTCTGCCCCCTCTCTCTGCCCCCTCTCTCTCTGCCCCCCCCTCTCTCCCTGCCCCCTCTCTCCCTGCCCCCTCTCTGCCCCACTCCCTCTCTGCCCCACTCCCTCTCTGCCCCCCTCCCTCTCTGCCCCCCTCCCTCTCTGCCCCACTCCCTCCATGCCCCACTCCCTCTCTGCCCCACTCCCTTTCTGCCCCACTCTCTCTCTGCCCCCACTCCCTCTCTGCCCCCACTCCCTCTCTGCCCCCACTCCCTCTCTGCCCCACTCCCTCTCTGCCCCACTCCCTCTCTGCCCCACTTCCTCTCTTCCCCACTCCCTCTCTGCCCCACTCCCCATCTGCCCCCTCTCTCTCTGCCCCCTCTCTCTCTGCCCCCTCTCTCTCTACCCCCTCTCTGCCCCCCCTCCCTCTCTGCCCCACTCCCTCTCTGCCCCAGTCCCTCTCTACCCCACTCCCTCTCTGCCCCCACTCTCTCTCTGCCCCCACTCCCTCTCTGCCCCACTCCCTCTCTGCCCCACTCCCTTTCTGCCCCACTCACTCTCTGCCCCCACTCTCTTTCTGCCCCCACTCCCTCTCTGCCCCACTCCCTTTCTGCCCCACTCCCTTTCTGCCCCACTCCCTTTCTGCCCCACTCCCTTTCTGCCCCACTCCCTTTCTACCCCACTCACTCTCTCCCCCACTCACTCTCTGCCCCCACTCCCCCTCTACCCCACTCCCTTTCTGCCCAACTCCCTCTCTGCCCCACTCCCTCTCTGCCCCACTCCCTCTCTACCCCACTCCCTCTCTGCCCCACTCCCTCTCTGCCCCCACTCCCTCTCTACCCCACTCCCTCTCTACCCCCACTCCCTCTCTGCCCCCACTCCCTCTCTGCCCCACTCCCTCTCTGCCCCCACTCCCTCTCTACCCCCACTCCCTCTCTGCCCCCACTCCCTCTCTGCCCCCACTCCCTCTCTGCCCCACTCCCTCTCTGCCCCCACTCCCTCTCTGCCCGACTCCCTTTCTGCCCCACTCCCTTTCTGCCCCACTCCCTTTCTGCCCCACTCACTCTCTCCCCCACTCACTCTCTGCCCCCACTCCCCCTCTGCCCCACTCCCCCTCTGCCCCACTCCCCCTCTACCCCACTCCCCCTCTACCCCACTCCCTCTCTGCCCCACTCGCCCTCTGCCCCTCTGCCCCCACTCCCTCTCTGCCCCACTCCCTCTCTGCCCCACTCCCTCTCTGCCCCACTCCCTTTCTGCCCCATTCCCTTTCTGCCCCACTCAGTCTCTCCCCCACTCACTCTCTGCCCCCACTCCCCCTCTGCCCCACTCCCCCTCTGCCCCACTCCCCCTCTGCCCCACTCCCCCTCTGCCCCACTCCCCCTCTACCCCACTCCCCCTCTACCCCACTCCCTCTCTACCCCACTCCCTCTCTACCCCACTCCCTCTCTACCCCCACTCCCTCTCTACCCCCACTCCCTCTCTGCCCCACTCACTCTCTCCCCCACTCACTCTCTGCTCCCCCTCTGCCCCACTCCCCCTCTGCCCCACTACCCCACTCCCCCTCTACCCCACTCCCTCTCTGCCCCACTCGCCCTCTGCCCCTCTGCCCCCCTCCCTCTCTCCCCCTCCCTCTCTGTCCACCCTCCCTCTCTGCCCCACTCTCTCTCTGCCCCACTCTCTCTCTGCCCCACACTCTCTCTGCCCCACTCTCTCTCTGCCCCACTCTCTCTCTGCCCCACTCCCTCTCTGCCCCCCACTCCCGCTCTGACCCCCACTCCCTCTCTACCCCACTCTTTCTCTGCCCCCACTCTTTCTCTGCCCCCACTCTTTCTCTGCCCCCACTCTTTCTCTGTCCCCACTCCCTCTCTGCCCCACTCCCTCTCTGCCCCACTCCCTCTCTGCCCCACTCCCTCTCTGCCCCACTCCCTCTCTGCCCCACTCCCTCTCTGCCCCCCTCCCTCTCTGCCCCCCTTCCCTCTCTGCCCCCCTCTCTCTCTGCCCCCCCCCTCCCTCTCTGCCTCCACTCCCTCTCTGCCCCACTCCCTCTCTGACCCACTCCCTCTCTGCCCCACTCCCTCTCTGCCCCACTCCCTCTCTGCCCCATTCCCTCTCTGCCCCACTCCCTCTCTGCCCCATTCCCTCTCTGCCCCACTCCCTCTCTGCCCCACTCTCTCTCTGCCCCACTCCCTCTCTGCCCCACTCCCTCTCTGCCCCCACTCCCTCTCTGCCCCCACTCCCTCTCTGCCCCCACTCCCTCTCTGCCCCCACTCCCTCTCTGCTCCACTCCCTCTCTGCCTCACTCCCTCTCTGCCCCACTCCCTCTTTGCCCCACTCCCTCTCAGCCCCACTCCCCCTCTACCCCAGTCCCTCTCTGCCCCACGCGCCCTCTGCCCCCACTCCCTCTCTGCCCCCCTCCCTCTCTGACCCCCTCCCTCTCTGCCCCTCTCCCTCTCTGCCCACCCTCCCTCTCTGCCCTACTCTCTCTCTGTCCCACTCGCCCTCTGCCCCCACTCCCTCTCTGCCCCCACACCCTCTCTACCCCACTCTTTCTCTGCCCCTACTCTTTCTCTGCCCCCACTCCCTCTCTGCCCCCACTCCCTCTCTGACCCCACTCCCTCTCTGACCCCACTCCCTCTCTGCCCCCCCTCCCTCTCTTCCGCCCCTCCCTTTCTGCCCCACTCTCTCTCTGCCCCCACTCCCTCACTGCCCCACTCCCTCTCTGCCCCCCACTCTCTCTATGCCCCCTCCCTCTCTGCCCCCCTCCCTCTCTGCTCCCAATCCCTCTCTGCCCCCACTCCCTCTCTTCCCCACACTCTCTCTCCCCCCCTCTGTGCCCCACTCCCTTTCTGTCCCACTCCCTCTCTGCCCGACTCCCTCTCTGCCCCCCTCTCTCTCTGCCCCCTCTCTCTCTGCCCCTCTCTCTCTGCCCCCCTCTCTCCCTGCCCCCCTCTCTGCCCCCCTCTCTCTCTGCCCCCTCTCTCTCTGCCCCCTCTCTCTCTACCCCCTCTCTCTCTGCCCCCTCTCTCTCTGCCCCACTCCCTCTCTGCCCCACTCCCTCTCTGCCCCCACTCCCTCTCTGCTCCATTCCTTCTGCCCCCACTCCCCCTCTGCCCCCTCTCTCTCTGCCCCTCTCTCTCTCTGCCCCCCTCTCTCTCTGCCCCCCTCTCTCTGCCCCCCTCTCTCTCTGCCCCACTCTCTCTCTGCCCCCCTCTCTCTCTGCCCCCCTCTCTCTCTGCCCCCCTCTCTCTCTGCCCCCCTCTCTCTCTGCCCCCTCTCTCTCTGCCCCCCTCTCTCTCTGCCCCCTCTCTCTGTGCCCCCCCTCTCTCTGCCCCACTCTCCCACTGCCCCCCTCTCTCTCTGCCCCCTCTCTCTGCCCCCTCTCTCTCTGCCCCCCCCTCTCTCCCTGCCCCCTCTCTCCCTGCCCCCTCTCTGCCCCACTCCCTCTCTGCCCCACTCCCTCTCTGCCCCCCTCCCTCTCTGCCCCCCTCCCTCTCTGCCCCACTCCCTCCATGCCCCACTCCCTCTCTGCCCCACTCCCTTTCTGCCCCACTCTCTCTCTGCCCCCACTCCCTCTCTGCCCCCACTCCCTCTCTGCCCCCACTCCCTCTCTGCCCCACTCCCTCTCTGCCCCACTCCCTCTCTGCCCCACTTCCTCTCTTCCCCACTCCCTCTCTGCCCCACTCCCCATCTGCCCCCTCTCTCTCTGCCCCCTCTCTCTCTGCCCCCTCTCTCTCTACCCCCTCTCTGCCCCCCCTCCCTCTCTGCCCCACTCCCTCTCTGCCCCAGTCCCTCTCTACCCCACTCCCTCTCTGCCCCCACTCTCTCTCTGCCCCCACTCCCTCTCTGCCCCACTCCCTCTCTGCCCCACTCCCTTTCTGCCCCACTCCCTTTCTGCCCCACTCACTCTCTGCCCCCACTCTCTTTCTGCCCCCACTCCCTCTCTGCCCCACTCCCTTTCTGCCCCACTCCCTTTCTGCCCCACTCCCTTTCTGCCCCACTCCCTTTCTGCCCCACTCCCTTTCTACCCCACTCACTCTCTCCCCCACTCACTCTCTGCCCCCACTCCCCCTCTACCCCACTCCCTTTCTGCCCAACTCCCTCTCTGCCCCACTCCCTCTCTGCCCCACTCCCTCTCTACCCCACTCCCTCTCTGCCCCACTCCCTCTCTGCCCCCACTCCCTCTCTACCCCACTCCCTCTCTACCCCCACTCCCTCTCTGCCCCCACTCCCTCTCTGCCCCACTCCCTCTCTGCCCCCACTCCCTCTCTACCCCCACTCCCTCTCTGCCCCCACTCCCTCTCTGCCCCCACTCCCTCTCTGCCCCACTCCCTCTCTGCCCCCACTCCCTCTCTGCCCGACTCCCTTTCTGCCCCACTCCCTTTCTGCCCCACTCCCTTTCTGCCCCACTCACTCTCTCCCCCACTCACTCTCTGCCCCCACTCCCCCTCTGCCCCACTCCCCCTCTGCCCCACTCCCCCTCTACCCCACTCCCCCTCTACCCCACTCCCTCTCTGCCCCACTCGCCCTCTGCCCCTCTGCCCCCACTCCCTCTCTGCCCCACTCCCTCTCTGCCCCACTCCCTCTCTGCCCCACTCCCTTTCTGCCCCACTCCCTTTCTGCCCCACTCAGTCTCTCCCCCACTCACTCTCTGCCCCCACTCCCCCTCTGCCCCACTCCCCCTCTGCCCCACTCCCCCTCTGCCCCACTCCCCCTCTGCCCCACTCCCCCTCTACCCCACTCCCCCTCTACCCCACTCCCTCTCTACCCCACTCCCTCTCTACCCCACTCCCTCTCTACCCCCACTCCCTCTCTACCCCCACTCCCTCTCTGCCCCACTCACTCTCTCCCCCACTCACTCTCTGCTCCCCCTCTGCCCCACTCCCCCTCTGCCCCACTACCCCACTCCCCCTCTACCCCACTCCCTCTCTGCCCCACTCGCCCTCTGCCCCTCTGCCCCCCTCCCTCTCTCCCCCTCCCTCTCTGTCCACCCTCCCTCTCTGCCCCACTCTCTCTCTGCCCCACTCTCTCTCTGCCCCACACTCTCTCTGCCCCACTCTCTCTCTGCCCCACTCTCTCTCTGCCCCACTCCCTCTCTGCCCCCCACTCCCGCTCTGACCCCCACTCCCTCTCTACCCCACTCTTTCTCTGCCCCCACTCTTTCTCTGCCCCCACTCTTTCTCTGCCCCCACTCTTTCTCTGTCCCCACTCCCTCTCTGCCCCACTCCCTCTCTGCCCCACTCCCTCTCTGCCCCACTCCCTCTCTGCCCCACTCCCTCTCTGCCCCACTCCCTCTCTGCCCCCCTCCCTCTCTGCCCCCCTTCCCTCTCTGCCCCCCTCTCTCTCTGCCCCCCCCCTCCCTCTCTGCCTCCACTCCCTCTCTGCCCCACTCCCTCTCTGACCCACTCCCTCTCTGCCCCACTCCCTCTCTGCCCCACTCCCTCTCTGCCCCATTCCCTCTCTGCCCCACTCCCTCTCTGCCCCATTCCCTCTCTGCCCCACTCCCTCTCTGCCCCACTCTCTCTCTGCCCCACTCCCTCTCTGCCCCACTCCCTCTCTGCCCCCACTCCCTCTCTGCCCCCACTCCCTCTCTGCCCCCACTCCCTCTCTGCCCCCACTCCCTCTCTGCTCCACTCCCTCTCTGCCTCACTCCCTCTCTGCCCCACTCCCTCTTTGCCCCACTCCCTCTCAGCCCCACTCCCCCTCTACCCCAGTCCCTCTCTGCCCCACGCGCCCTCTGCCCCCACTCCCTCTCTGCCCCCCTCCCTCTCTGACCCCCTCCCTCTCTGCCCCTCTCCCTCTCTGCCCACCCTCCCTCTCTGCCCTACTCTCTCTCTGTCCCACTCGCCCTCTGCCCCCACTCCCTCTCTGCCCCCACACCCTCTCTACCCCACTCTTTCTCTGCCCCTACTCTTTCTCTGCCCCCACTCCCTCTCTGCCCCCACTCCCTCTCTGACCCCACTCCCTCTCTGACCCCACTCCCTCTCTGCCCCCACTCCCTCCCTTATCCCACTCCCTCTCTGCCCCCACTCCCTCTCTGCCCCACTCCCTCTCTGCCCCACTCCCTCTCTGCCCCACTCCCTCTCTGCCCCACTCCCTCTCTGCCCCACTCCCTCTCTGCCCCACTCCCTCTCTGCCCCATTCCCTCTCTGCCCCACTCCCTCTCTGCCCCATTCCCTCTCTGCCCCACTCCCTCTCTGCCCCACTCCCTCTCTGCCCCACTCTCTCTCTGCCCCACTCTCTCTCTGCCCCACTCCCTCTCTGCCCCACTCCCTCTCTGCCCCCACTCCCTCTCTGCCCCCACTCCCTCTCTGCCCCCACTCCCTCTCTGCCCCCACTCCCTCTCTGCTCCACTCCCTCTCTGCCTCACTCCCTCTCTGCCCCACTCCCTCTTTGCCCCACTCCCTCTCACCCCCCCTCCCTTTCTGCCCCCCTCCCTCTCTCCCCCCTCCCTCTCTGCCCACCCTCCCTCTCTGCCCCACTCTCTCTCTGCCCCACTCTCTCTCTGCCCCACTCTCTCTCTGCCCCACTCTCTCTCTGCCCCACTCTCTCTGCCCCACTCTCTCTCTGCCCCACTCCCTCTCTGCCCCCCACTCCCTCTCTGCACCCCACTCCCTCTCTACCCCACTCTTTCTCTGCCCCCACTCTTTCTCTGCCCCCACTCTTTCTCTGCCCCCACTCTTTCTCTGCCCCCACTCTTTCTCTGCCCCCACTCTTTCTCTGCCCCCACTCTTTCTCTGCCCCCACTCCCTCTCTGCCCCACTCCCTCTCTGCCCCACTCCCTCTCTGCCCCACTCCCTCTCTGCCCCACTCCCTCTCTGCCCCACTCCCTCTCTGCCCCACTCCCTCTCTGCCCCACTCCCTCTCTGCCCCACTCCCTCTCTGCCCCACTCCCTCTCTGCCCCACTCCCTCTCTGCCCCCCTCCCTCTCTGCCCCCCTTCCCTCTCTGCCCCACTCCCTCTCTGCCCCACTCCCTCTCTGCCCCCCTCTCTCTGCCCCCCTCTCGCTCTGCCCCCTCTCTCTCTGCCCCCCCTCCCTCTCTGCCTCCACTCCCTCTCTGCCCCACTCCCTCTCTGACCCCACTCCCTGTCTGCCCCCCCTCCCTCTCTGCCCCCCTCCCTCTCTGCCCCCCTCCCTCTCTGCCCCCCCTCCCTCTCTGCCCCCCCTCCCTCTCTGCCGCCCCTCCCTTTCTGCCCCACTCTCTCTCTGCCCCCACTCCCTCACTGCCCCACTCCCTCTCTGCCCCCCACTCTCTCTATGCCCCCTCCCTCTCTGCCCCCCTCCCTCTCTGCTCCCAATCCCTCTCTGCCCCCACTCCCTCTCTTCCCCACACTCTCTCTCCCCCCCTCTGTGCCCCACTCCCTTTCTGTCCCACTCCCTCTCTGCCCGACTCCCTCTCTGCCCCCCTCTCTCTCTGCCCCCTCTCTCTCTGCCCCTCTCTCTCTGCCCCCCTCTCTCCCTGCCCCCCTCTCTGCCCCCCTCTCTCTCTGCCCCCTCTCTCTCTGCCCCCTCTCTCTCTACCCCCTCTCTCTCTGCCCCCTCTCTCTCTGCCCCACTCCCTCTCTGCCCCACTCCCTCTCTGCCCCCACTCCCTCTCTGCTCCATTCCTTCTGCCCCCACTCCCCCTCTGCCCCCTCTCTCTCTGCCCCTCTCTCTCTCTGCCCCTCTCTCTCTCTGCCCCCCTCTCTCTCTGCCCCCCTCTCTCTGCCCCCCTCTCTCTCTGCCCCACTCTCTCTCTGCCCCCCTCTCTCTCTGCCCCCCTCTCTCTCTGCCCCCCTCTCTCTCTGCCCCCCTCTCTCTCTGCCCCCTCTCTCTCTGCCCCCCTCTCTCTCTGCCCCCTCTCTCTGTGCCCCCCCTCTCTCTGCCCCACTCTCCCACTGCCCCCCTCTCTCTCTGCCCCCTCTCTCTGCCCCCTCTCTCTCTGCCCCCCCTCTCTCCCTGCCCCCTCTCTCCCTGCCCCCTCTCTGCCCCACTCCCTCTCTGCCCCACTCCCTCTCTGCCCCCCTCCCTCTCTGCCCCCCTCCCTCTCTGCCCCAATCCCTCCATGCCCCACTCCCTCTCTGCCCCACTCCCTTTCTGCCCCACTCTCTCTCTGCCCCCACTCCCTCTCTGCCCCCACTCCCTCTCTGCCCCCACTCCCTCTCTGCCCCCACTCCCTCTCTGCCCCACTCCCTCTCTGCCCCACTCCCTCTCTGCCCCACTTCCTCTCTTCCCCACTCCCTCTCTGCCCCACTCCCCATCTGCCCCCTCTCTCTCTGCCCCCTCTCTCTCTGCCCCCTCTCTCTCTACCCCCTCTCTGCCCCCCCTCCCTCTCTGCCCCACTCCCTCTCTGCCCCAGTCCCTCTCTACCCCACTCCCTCTCTGCCCCCACTCTCTCTCTGCCCCCACTCCCTCTCTGCCCCACTCCCTCTCTGCCCCACTCCCTTTCTGCCCCACTCCCTTTCTGCCCCACTCACTCTCTGCCCCCACTCTCTTTCTGCCCCCACTCCCTCTCTGCCCCACTCCCTTTCTGCCCCACTCCCTTTCTGCCCCACTCCCTTTCTGCCCCACTCCCTTTCTGCCCCACTCCCTTTCTACCCCACTCACTCTCTCCCCCACTCACTCTCTGCCCCCACTCCCCCTCTACCCCACTCCCTTTCTGCCCAACTCCCTCTCTGCCCCACTCCCTCTCTGCCCCACTCCCTCTCTACCCCACTCCCTCTCTACCCCACTCCCTCTCTGCCCCACTCCCTCTCTGCCCCCACTCCCTCTCTACCCCACTCCCTCTCTACCCCCACTCCCTCTCTGCCCCCACTCCCTCTCTGCCCCACTCCCTCTCTGCCCCCACTCCCTCTCTACCCCCACTCCCTCTCTGCCCCCACTCCCTCTCTGCCCCCACTCCCTCTCTGCCCCACTCCCTCTCTGCCCCCACTCCCTCTCTGCCCGACTCCCTTTCTGCCCCACTCCCTTTCTGCCCCACTCCCTTTCTGCCCCACTCACTCTCTCCCCCACTCACTCTCTGCCCCCACTCCCCCTCTGCCCCACTCCCCCTCTGCCCCACTCCCCCTCTACCCCACTCCCCCTCTACCCCACTCCCTCTCTGCCCCACTCGCCCTCTGCCCCTCTGCCCCCACTCCCTCTCTGCCCCACTCCCTCTCTGCCCCACTCCCTCTCTGCCCCACTCCCTTTCTGCCCCACTCCCTTTCTGCCCCACTCAGTCTCTCCCCCACTCACTCTCTGCCCCCACTCCCCCTCTGCCCCACTCCCCCTCTGCCCCACTCCCCCTCTGCCCCACTCCCCCTCTGCCCCACTCCCCCTCTACCCGACTCCCCCTCTACCCCACTCCCTCTCTACCCCACTCCCTCTCTACCCCACTCCCTCTCTACCCCCACTCCCTCTCTACCCCCACTCCCTCTCTGCCCCACTCACTCTCTCCCCCACTCACTCTCTGCTCCCCCTCTGCCCCACTCCCCCTCTGCCCCACTACCCCACTCCCCCTCTACCCCACTCCCTCTCTGCCCCACTCGCCCTCTGCCCCTCTGCCCCCCTCCCTCTCTCCCCCTCCCTCTCTGTCCACCCTCCCTCTCTGCCCCACTCTCTCTCTGCCCCACTCTCTCTCTGCCCCACACTCTCTCTGCCCCACTCTCTCTCTGCCCCACTCTCTCTCTGCCCCACTCCCTCTCTGCCCCCCACTCCCTCTCTGCCCCCCACTCCCGCTCTGACCCCCACTCCCTCTCTACCCCACTCTTTCTCTGCCCCCACTCTTTCTCTGCCCCCACTCTTTCTCTGCCCCCACTCTTTCTCTGTCCCCACTCCCTCTCTGCCCCACTCCCTCTCTGCCCCACTCCCTCTCTGCCCCACTCCCTCTCTGCCCCACTCCCTCTCTGCCCCACTCCCTCTCTGCCCCCCTCCCTCTCTGCCCCCCTTCCCTCTCTGCCCCCCTCTCTCTCTGCCCCCCCCCTCCCTCTCTGCCTCCACTCCCTCTCTGCCCCACTCCCTCTCTGACCCCACTCCCTCTCTGACCCCCCTCCCTCTCTGCCCCCCCTCCCTCTCTGCCCCCTCCCTCTCTGCCCCCCCCTCCCTCTCTGCCCCCCCTCCCTCTCTGCCGCCCCTCCCTCTCTGCACCACTCCCCCTCTGCCCCACTCCCCCACTGCCCCACTCTCTCTCTGCCCCCACTCCCTCACTGCCCCACTCCCTCTCTGCCCCCCACTCTCTCTATGCCCCCTCCCTCTCTGCCCCCCTCCCTCTCTGCTCCCAATCCCTCTCTGCCCCCACTCCCTCTCTTCCCCACACTCTCTCTCCCCCCCTCTGTGCCCCACTCCCTTTCTGTCTCACTCCCTCTGTGCCCCACTCCCTCTCTGCCCGACTCCCTCTCTGCCCCACTCCCTCTCTGCCCCCTCTCTCTCTGCCCCCCTCTCTCTCTGCCCCCCTCTCTCTCTGCCCCACTCCCTCTCTGCCCCACTCGCCCTCTGCCCCTCTGCCCCCACTCCCTCTCTGCCCCACTCCCTCTCTGCCCCCACTCCCTCTCTGCCCCACTCCCTTTCTGCCCCACTCCCTTTCTGCCCCACTCCCTTTCTGCCCCACTCACTCTCTCCCCCACTCACTCTCTGCCCCCACTCCCCCTCTGCCCCACTCCCCCTCTGCCCCACTCCCCCTCTGCCCCACTCCCCCTCTACCCCACTCCCCCTCTACCCCACTCCCTCTCTGCCCCACTCGCCCTCTGCCCCTCTGCCCCCACTCCCTCTCTTCCCCACTCCCTTTCTGCCCCACTCCCTTTCTGCCCCACTCCCTCTCTGCCCCCACTCCCTCTCTGCTCCACTCCCTCTCTGCCCCCACTCCCTCTCTGCCCCACTCCCTCTCTGCCCCACTCCCTCTCTGCCCCACTCCCTCTCTGCCCCACTCCCTCTCTGCCCCACTCCCTCTCTGACCCCCACTCCCTCTCTGCTCCACTCCCTCTCTGCCCCCACTCCCTCTCTGCCCCACTCCCTCTCTGCCCCACTCCCTCTCTGCCCCACTCCCTCTCTGCCCCACTCCCTCTCTGCCCCATTCCCTCTCTGCCCCACTCCCTCTCTGCCCCACTCTCTCTCTGCCCCATTCCCTCTCTGCCCCACTCCCTCTCTGCCCCACTCCCTCTCTGCCCCATTCCCTCTCTGCCCCATTCCCTCTCTGCCCCATTCCCTCTCTGCCCCAATCCCTCTCTGCCCCACTCCCTCTCTGCCCCACTCCCTCTCTGCCCCACTCCCTCTCTGCCCCCCTCCCTCTCTGCCCCACTCTCTCTCTGCCCCACTCCCTCTCTGCCCCCCCTCCCTCTCTGCCCCACTCCCTCTCTGCCCCACCCCCTCTCTGCCCCACGCCCTCTGTGCCCCACTCCCTCTCTGCCCCACTCCCTCTCTGCCCCACTCTCTCTCTGCCCCACTCTCTCTCTGCCCCACTCCCTCTCTGCCCCCCCTCCCTCTCTGCCCCACTCCCTTTCTGCCCCACTCTCTCTCTGCCCCACTCCCTCTCTGCCCCCCCTCCCTCTCTGCCCCCCCTCCCTCTCTGCCCCCCTCCCTCTCTGCCCCACTCCCTCTCTGCCCCACTCCCTTTCTGCCCCACTCAGTCTCCCCCCCACTCACTCTCTGCCCCCACTCCCTCTCTGCCCCACTCCCCCTCTACCCCACTCCCCCTCTACCCCACTCCCTTTCTGCCCCACTCCCTCTCTGCCCCACTCCCTCTCTGCCCCACTCCCTCTCTACCCCACTCCCTCTCTGCCCCACTCCCTCTCTGCCCCCACTCCCTCTCTGCCCCACTCCCACTCTACCCCCACTCCCTCTCTGCCCCCACTCCCTCTCTGCCCCACTCCCTCTCTGCCCCCACTCCCTCTCTACCCCCACTCCCTCTCTACCCCCACTCCCTCTCTGCCCCCACTCCCTCTCTGCCCCACTCCCTCTCTGCCCCCACTCCCTCTCTGCCCCACTCCCTCTCTGCCCCACTCCCTTTCTGCCCCACTCCCTTTCTGCCCCACTCACTCTCTCCCCCACTCACTCTCTGCCCCCACTCCCCCTCTGCCCCACTCCCCCTCTGCCCCACTCCCCCTCTGCCCCACTCCCCCTCTGCCCCACTCCCCCTCTACCCCACTCCCCCTCTACCCCACTCCCTCTCTGCCCCACTCGCCCTCTGCCCCTCTGCCCCCACTCCCTCTCTGCCCCACTCCTCTCTGCCCCACTCCCTTTCTGCCCCACTCCCTTTCTGCCCCACTCACTCTCTCCCCCACTCACTCTCTGCCCCCACTCCCCCTCTGCCCCACTCCCCCTCTGCCCCACTCCCCCTCTACCCCACTCCCCCTCTACCCCACTCCCTCTCTACCCCACTCCCTCTCTACCCCCACTCCCTCTCTGCCCCCACTCCCTCTCTGCCCCACTCCCTCTCTGCCCCCACTCCCTCTCGACCCCCACTCCCTCTCTGCCCCCACTCCCTCTCTGCCCCCACTCCCTCTCTGCCCCCACTCCCTCTCTGCCCCCACTCCCCCTCTGCCCGACTCCCTTTCTGCCCCACTCACTCTCTCCCCCACTCACTCTCTGCCCCCACTCCCCCTCTGCCCCACTCCCCCTCTGCCCCACTCCCCCTCTACCCCACTCCCCCTCTACCCCACTCCCTCTCTGCCCCACTCGCCCTCTGCCCCTCTGCCCCCCTCCCTCTCTCCCCCTCCCTCTCTGCCCACCCTCCCTCTCTGCCCCACTCTCTCTCTGCCCCACTCTCTCTCTGCCCCACTCTCTCTCTGCCCCACTCCCTCTCTGCCCCCCACTCCCTCTCTGACCCCCACTCCCTCTCTACCCCACTCTTTCTCTGCCCCCACTCTTTCTCTGCCCCCACTCTTTCTCTGCCCCCACTCTTTCTCTGCCCCCACTCTTTCTCTGCCCCCACTCTTTCTCTGTCCCCACTCCCTCTCTGCCCCACTCCCTCTCTGCCCCACTCCCTCTCTGCCCCATTCCCTCTCTGCCCCACTCCCTCTCTGCCCCACTCCCTCTCTGCCCCCCTCCCTCTCTGCCCCCCTTCCCTCTCTGCCCCACTCCCTCTCTGCCCCACTCCCTCTCTGCCCCCCTCTCTCTGCCCCCTTCTCGCTCTGCCCCCCTCTCTCTCTGCCCCCCCCTCCCTCTCTGCCTCCACTCCCTCTCTGCCCCACTCCCTCTCTGACCCCACTCCCTCTCTGACCCCACTCCCTCTCTGCCCCCCCTCCCTCTCTGCCCCCCTCCCTCTCTGCCCCCCCTCCCTCTCTGCCCCCCCTCCCTCTCTGCCCCCCCTCCCTCTCTGCCGCCCCTCCCTCTCTGCACCACTCCCCCTCTGCCCCACTCCCCCACTGCCCCACTCTCTCTCTGCCCCCACTCCCTCACTGCCCCACTCCCTCTCTGCCCCCCACTCTCTCTATGCCCCCTCCCTCTCTGCCCCCCTCCCTCTCTGCTCCCAATCCCTCTCTGCCCCCACTCCCTCTCTTCCCCACACTCTCTCTCCCCCCCTCTGTGCCCCACTCTCTTTCTGTCCCACTCCCTTTCTGTCCCACTCCCTTTCTGCCCCACTCCCTCTGTGCCCCACTCCCTCTCTGCCCGACTCCCTCTCTGCCCCACTCCCCCTCTGCCCCCCTTTCTCTCTGCCCCCCTCTCTCTCTGCCCCCCTCTCTCTCTGCCCCACTCCCTCTCTGCCCCACTCGCCCTCTGCCCCTCTGCCCCCACTCCCTCTCTGCCCCACTCCCTCTCTGCCCCCACTCCATCTCTGCCCCACTCCCTTTCTGCCCCACTCCCTTTCTGCCCCACTCACTCTCTCCCCCACTCACTCTCTGCCCCCACTCCCCCTCTGCCCCACTCCCCCTCTGCCCCACTCCCCCTCTGCCCCACTCCCCCTCTACCCCACTCCCCCTCTACCCCACTCCCTCTCTGCCCCACTCACCCTCTGCCCCTCTGCCCCCACTACCTCTCTTCCCCACTCCCTTTCTGCCCCACTCCCTTTCTGCCCCACTCCCTCTCTGCCCCCACTCCCTCTCTGCCCCACTCCCTCTCTGCCCCCACTCCCTCTCTGCCCCCACTCCCTCTCTGCTCCACTCCCTCTCTGCCCCCACTCCCTCTCTGCCCCACTCCCTCTCTGCCACACTCCCTCTCTGCCCCACTCCCTCTCTGCCTCACTCCCTCTCTGCCCCACTCCCTCTCTGCCCCATTCCCTCTCTGCCCCACTCCCTCTCTGCCCCACTCTCTCTCTGCCCCACTCCCTCTCTGCCCCACTCCCTCTCTGCCCCATTCCCTCTCTGCCCCACTCCCTTTCTGCCCCACTCTCTCTCTGCCCCACTCCCTCTCTGCCCCACTCCCTCTCTGCCCCCCCTCCCTCTCTGCCCCACTCCCTCGCTGCCCCACTCCCTCTCTGCCCCACTCCCTCTCTGCCCCACTCCCTTTCTGCCCCACTCCCTTTCTGCCCCACTCCCTTTCTGCCCCACTCACTCTCCCCCACTCACTCTCTGCCCCCACTCCCCCTCTGCCCCACTCCCTCTCTGCCCCACTCCCCCTCTACCCCACTCCCCCTCTACCCCTCTCCCTCTCTGCCTCACTCGCCCTCTGCCCCTCTGCCCCCACTCGCTCTCTGCCCCCCTCCCTCTCTGACCCCCTCCCTCTCTCCCCCTCTCCCTCTCTGCCCACCCTCCCTCTCTGCCCTACTCTCTCTCTGTCCCACTCGCCCTCTGCCCCCACACCCTCTCTGCCCCCCACACCCTCTCTACCCCACTCTTTCTCTGCCCCCACTCTTTCTCTGCCCCCACTCCCTCTCTGCCCCCACTCCCTCTCTGCCCCCACTCCCTCTCTGACCCCACTCCCTCTCTGCCCCCACTCCCTCTCTGACACCACTCCCTCTCTGCCCCCACTCCCTCTCTGCCCCCACTCCCTCTCTGCCCCCACTCCCTCTCTGCCCCCACTCCCTCTCTTCCCCACACTCTCTCTCCCCCCCTCTGTGCCCCACTCCCTTTCTGTCCCACTCCCTTTCTGTCCCACTCCCTCTGTGCCCCACTCCCTCTGTGCCCCACTCCCTCTGTGCCCCACTCCCTCTCTGCCCGACTCCCTCTCTGCCCCCCTCTCTCTCTGCCCCCCTCTCTCTCTGCCCCCCTCTCTCTCTGCCCCCCTCCCTCTCTGCCCCACTCGCCCTCTGCCCCTCTGCCCCCACTCCCTCTCTGCCCCACTCCCTCTCTGCCCCCACTCCCTCTCTGCCCCACTCCCTTTCTGCCCCACTCCCTTTCTGCCCCACTCACTCTCTCCCCCACTCACTCTCTGCCCCCACTCCTCCTCTGCCCCACTCCCCCTCTGCCCCACTCCCCCTCTGCCCCACTCCCCCTCTACCCCACTCCCCCTCTACCCCACTCCCTCTCTGCCCCGCTCGCCCTCTGCCCCTCTGCCCCCACTCCCTCTCTTCCCCACTCCCTTTCTGCCCCACTCCCTTTCTGCCCCACTCCCTCTCTGCCCCCACTCCCTCTCTGCCCCCACTCCCTCTCTGCCCCACTCCCTCTCTGCTCCACTCCCTCTCTGCCCCCACTCCCTCTCTGCCCCACTCCCTCTCTGCCCCACTCCCTCTCTGCCCCACTCCCTCTCTGCCCCACTCCCTCTCTGCCCCATTCCCTCTCTGCCCCACTCCCTCTCTGCCCCACTCTCTCTCTGCCCCACTCCCTCTCTGCCCCACTCCCTCTCTGCCCCACTCCCTCTCTGCTCCACTCCCTCTCTGCCCCATTCCCTCTCTGCCCCACTCCCTCTCTGCCCCACTCCCTCTCTGCCCCACTCCCTCTCTGCCCCACTCCCTCTCTGCCCCACTCCCTCTCTGCCCCCCTCCCTCTCTGCCCCACTCTCTCTCTGCCCCACTCCCTCTCTGCCCCCCCTCCCTCTCTGCCCCACTCCCTCTCTGCCCCATTCCCTCTCTGCCCCACTCCCTCTCTGCCCCACGCCCTCTCTGCCCCACTCCCTCTCTGCCCCACTCCCTTTCTGCCCCACTCTCTCTCTGCCCCACTCCCTCTCTGCCCCCCCTCCCTCTCTGCCCCACTCACTCTCTCCCCCACTCACTCTCTGCCCCCACTCCCCCTCTGCCCCACTCCCTCTCTGCCCCACTCCCCCTCTACCCCACTCCCCCTTTACCCCTCTCCCTCTCTGCCTCACTCGCCCTCTGCCCCTCTGCCCCCACTCCCTCTCTGCCCCCCTCCCTCTCTGACCCCCTCCCTCTCTCCCCCTCTCCCTCTCTGCCCACCCTCCCTCTCTGCCCTACTCTCTCTCTGTCCCACTCGCCCTCTGCCCCCACTCCCTCTCTGCCCCCCACACCCTCTCTACCCCACTCTTTCTCTGCCCCCACTCTTTCTCTGCCCCCACTCTTTCTCTGCCCCCACTCCCTCTCTGCCCCCACTCCCTCTCTGACCCCACTCCCTCTCTGCCCCCACTCCCTCTCTGACCCCACTCCCTCTCTGCCCCCACTCCCTCTCTGCCCCCACTCCCTCTCTTACCCCACTCCGTCTCTGCCCCCACTCCCTCTCTGCCCCCCACACCCTCTCGACCCCACTCTTTCTCTGCCCCCATTCTTTCTCTGCCCCCACTCACTCTCTCCCCCACTCACTCTCTGCCCCCACTCCCCCTCTGCCCCACTCCCTCTCTGCCCCACTCCCCCTCTACCCCTCTCCCTCTCTGCCTCACTCGCCCTCTGCCCCTCTGCCCCCACTCCCTCTCTGCCCCCCTCCCTCTCTGACCCCCTCCCTCTCTCCCCCTCTCCCTCTCTGCCCACCCTCCCTCTCTGCCCTACTCTCTCTCTGTCCCACTCGCCCTCTGCCCCCACTCCCTCTCTGCCCCCCACACCCTCTCTACCCCACTCTTTCTCTGCCCCCACTCTTTCTCTGCCCCCACTCCCTCTCTGCCCCCACTCCCTCTCTGACCCCACTCCCTCTCTGCCCCCACTCCCTCTCTGACCCCACTCCCTCTCTGCCCCCACTCCCTCTCTGCCCCCACTCCCTCTCTTACCCCACTCCCTCTCTGCCCCCACTCCCTCTCTGCCCCCCACACCCTCTCTACCCCACTCTTTCTCTGCCCCCACTCTTTCTCTGCCCCCACTCCCTCTCTGCCCCCACTCCCTCTCTGCCCCACTCCCTCTCTGCCCCACTCCCTCTCTGCCCCACTCCCTCTCTGCCCCATTCCCTCTCTGCCCCACTCCCTCTCTGCCCCACACTCTCTCTGCCCCACTCCCTCTCTGCCCCACTCCCTCTCTGCCCCACTCCCTCTCTGCCCCCACTCCCTCTCTGCCCCACTCCCTCTCTGCCCCACTCCCTCTCTGCCCCACTCCCTCTCTGCCCCACTCCCTCTCTGCCCCACTCCCTCTTTGCCCCACTCCCTCTCACCCCCACTCCCTCTCTGCCCCCACTCCCCCTCTGCCCCCACTCCCTCTCTGCCCCACTCCCTTTCTGCCCGACTCCCTTTCTGCCCCACTCACTCTCTCCCCCACTCACTCTCTGCCCCCACTCCCCCTCTGCCCCACTCCCCCTCTGCCCCACTCCCCCTCCACCCCACTCCCCCTCTACCCCACTCCCTCTCTGCCCCACTCGCCCTCTGCCCCTCTGCCCCCTCCCTCTCTCCCCCCTCCCTCTCTGCCCACCCTCCCTCTCTGCCCCACTATCTCTCTGCCCCACTCTCTCTCTGCCCCACTCTCTCTCTGCCCCACTCCCTCTCTGCCCCCCACTCCCTCTCTGACCCCCACTCCCTCTCTACCCCACTCTTTCTCTGCCCCCACTCTTTCTCTGCCCCCACTCTTTCTCTGCCCCAACTCTTTCTCTGCCCCCACTCTTTCTCTGTCCCCACTCCCTCTCTGCCCCACTCCCTCTCTGCCCCACTCCCTCTCTGCCCCATTCCCTCTCTGCCCCACTCCCTCTCTGCCCCACTCCCTCTCTGCCCCCCTCCCTCTCTGCCCCCCTTCCCTCTCTGCCCCACTCCCTCTCTGCCCCACTCCCTCTCTGCCCCCCTCTCTCTGCCCCCTTCTCGCTCTGCCCCCCTCTCTCTCTGCCCCCCCCTCCCTCTCTGCCTCCACTCCCTCTCTGCCCCACTCCCTCTCTGACCCCACTCCCTCTCTGACCCCACTCCCTCTCTGACCCCACTCCCTCTCTGCCCCCCCCTCCCTCTCTGCCCCCCTCCCTCTCTGCCCCCCCTCCCTCTCTGCCCCCCCTCCCTCTCTGCCGCCCCTCCCTCTCTGCACCACTCCCCCTCTGCCCCACTCCCCCACTGCCCCACTCTCTCTCTGCCCCCACTCCCTCACTGCCCCACTCCCTCTCTGCCCCCCACTCTCTCTATGCCCCCTCCCTCTCTGCCCCCCTCCCTCTCTGCTCCCAATCCCTCTCTGCCCCCACTCCCTCTCTTCCCCACACTCTCTCTCCCCCCTCTGTGCCCCACTCTCTTTCTGTCCCACTCCCTTTCTGTCCCACTCCCTTTCTGCCCCACTCCCTCTGTGCCCCACTCCCTCTCTGCCCGACTCCCTCTCTGCCCCACTCCCCCTCTGCCCCCCTCTCTCTCTGCCCACCTCTATCTCTGCCCCCCTCTCTCTCTGCCCCCCTCTCTCTCTGCCCCACTCCCTCTCTGCCCCACTCGCCCTCTGCCCCTCTGCCCCCACTCCCTCTCTGCCCCCACTCCCTCTCTGCCCCACTCCCTCTCTGCCCCCACTCCCTCTCTGCCCCACTCCCTTTCTGCCCCACTCCCTTTCTGCCCCACTCACTCTCTCCCCCACTCACTCTCTGCCCCCACTCCCCCTCTGCCCCACTCCCCCTCTGCCCCACTCCCCCTCTGCCCCACTCCCCCTCTGCCCCACTCCCCCTCTGCCCCACTCCCCCTCTGCCCCACTCCCCCTCTGCCCCACTCCCCCTCTACCCCACTCCCCCTCTACCCCACTCCCTCTCTGCCCCACTCACCCTCTGCCCCTCTGCCCCCACTACCTCTCTTCCCCACTCCCTTTCTGCCCCACTCCCTTTCTGCCCCACTCCCTCTCTGCCCCCACTCCCTCTCTGCCCCACTCCCTCTCTGCCCCCACTCCCTCTCTGCTCCACTCCCTCTCTGCCCCCACTCCCTCTCTGCCCCACTCCCTCTCTGCCCCACTCCCTCTCTGCCCCACTCCCTCTCTGCCCCACTCCCTCTCTGCCCCACTCCCTCTCTGCCCCACTCCCTCTCTGCCCCATTCCCTCTCTGCCCCACTCCCTCTCTGCCCCACTCCCTCTCTGCCCCACTCTCTCTCTGCCCCACTCCCTCTCTGCCCCACTCCCTCTCTGCCCCACTCCCTCTCTGCCCCATTCCCTCTCTGCCCCACTCCCTCTCTGCCCCACTCCCTCTCTGCCCCACTCCCTCTCTGCCCCCGTCCCTCTCTGCCCCACTCTCTCTCTGCCCCACTCCCTCTCTGCCCCCCCTCCCTCTCTGCCCCCCTCCCTCTCTGCCCCACTCCCTCTCTGCCCCACTCCCTCTCTGCCCCACTTCCTCTCTGCCCCACTCCCTCTCTGCCCCACGCCCTCTCTGCCCCACTCCCTCTCTGCCCCACTCCCTCTCTGCCCCATTCCCTCTCTGCCCCACTCCCTTTCTGCCCCACTCTCTCTCTGCCCCACTCCCTCTCTGCCCCCCCTCCCTCTCTGCCCCACTCCCTCTCTGCCCCACTCCCTCTCTGCCCCACTCCGTCTCTGCCCCACTCCCTTTCTGCCCCACTCCCTTTCTGCCCCACTCACTCTCTCCCCCACTCACTCTCTGCCCCCACTCCCCCTCTGCCCCACTCCCTCTCTGCCCCACTCCCCCTCTACCCCACTCCCCCTCTACCCCTCTCCCTCTCTGCCTCACTCGCCCTCTGCCCCTCTGCCCCCACTCCCTCTCTGCCCCCCTCCCTCTCTGACCCCCTCCCTCTCTCCCCCTCTCCCTCTCTGCCCACCCTCCCTCTCTGCCCTACTCTCTCTCTGTCCCACTCGCCCTCTGCCCCCACACCCTCTCTGCCCCCCACACCCTCTCTACCCCACTCTTTCTCTGCCCCCACTCTTTCTCTGCCCCCACTCCCTCTCTGCCCCCACTCCCTCTCTGCCCCCACTCCCTCTCTGACCCCACTCCCTCTCTGCCCCCATTCCCTCTCTGACCCCACTCCCTCTCTGCCCCCACTCCCTCTCTGCCCCCACTCCCTCTCTGCCCCCACTCCCTCTCTGCCCCCACTCCCTCTCTTCCCCACACTCTCTCTCCCCCCCTCTGTGCCCCACTCCCTTTCTGTCCCACTCCCTTTCTGTCCCACTCCCTCTGTGCCCCACTCCCTCTGTGCCCCACTCCCTCTCTGCCCGACTCCCTCTCTGCCCCCCTCTCTCTCTGCCCCCCTCTCTCTCTGCCCCCCTCTCTCTCTGCCCCCCTCCCTCTCTGCCCCACTCGCCCTCTGCCCCTCTGCCCCCACTCCCTCTCTGCCCCACTCCCTCTCTGCCCCCACTCCCTCTCTGCCCCACTCCCTTTCTGCCCCACTCCCTTTCTGCCCCACTCACTCTCTCCCCAACTCACTCTCTGCCCCCACTCCCCCTCTGCCCCACTCCCCCTCTGCCCCACTCCCCCTCTGCCCCACTCCCCCTCTACCCCACTCCCCCTCTACCCCACTCCCTCTCTGCCCCACTCGCCCTCTGCCCCTCTGCCCCCACTCCCTCTCTTCCCCACTCCCTTTCTGCCCCACTCCCTTTCTGCCCCACTCCCTCTCTGCCCCCACTCCCTCTCTGCCTCCACTCCCTCTCTGCCCCACTCCCTCTCTGCTCCACTCCCTCTCTGCCCCCACTCCCTCTCTGCCCCACTCCCTCTCTGCCCCACTCCCTCTCTGCCCCATTCCCTCTCTGCCCCACTCCCTCTCTGCCCCACTCTCTCTCTGCCCCACTCCCTCTCTGCCCCACTCCCTCTCTGCCCCACTCCCTCTCTGCCCCATTCCCTCTCTGCCCCACTCCCTCTCTGCCCCACTCCCTCTCTGCCCCACTCCCTCTCTGCCCCACTCCCTCTCTGCCCCCCTCCCTCTCTGCCCCACTCTCTCTCTGCCCCACTCCCTCTCTGCCCCCCCTCCCTCTCTGCCCCACTCCCTCTCTGCCCCATTCCCTCTCTGCCCCACGCCCTCTCTGCCCCACTCCCTCTCTGCCCCACTCCCTCTCTGCCCCACTCTCTCTCTGCCCCACTCCCTCTCTGCCCCATTCCCTCTCTGCCCCACTCCCCTTCTGCCCCACTCTCTCTCTGCCCCACTCCCTCTCTGCCCCCCCTCCCTCTCTGCCCCACTCCCTCTCTGCCCCACTCCCTCTCTGCCCCACTCCCTCTCTGCCCCACTCCCTCTCTGCCCCACTCCCTCTCTGCCCCACTCCCTCTCTGCCCCACTCCCTTTCTGCCCCACTCCCTTTCTGCCCCACTCACTCTCTCCCCCACTCACTCTCTGCCCCCACTCCCCCTCTGCCCCACTCCCTCTCTGCCCCACTCCCCCTCTACCCCACTCCCCCTTTACCCCTCTCCCTCTCTGCCTCACTCGCCCTCTGCCCCTCTGCCCCCACTCCCTCTCTGCCCCCCTCCCTCTCTGACCCCCTCCCTCTCTCCCCCTCTCCCTCTCTGCCCACCCTCCCTCTCTGCCCTACTCTCTCTCTGTCCCACTCGCCCTCTGCCCCCACTCCCTCTCTGCCCCCCACACCCTCTCTACCCCACTCTTTCTCTGCCCCCACTCTTTCTCTGCCCCCACTCTTTCTCTGCCCCCACTCCCTCTCTGCCCCCACTCCCTCTCTGACCCCACTCCCTCTCTGCCCCCACTCCCTCTCTGACCCCACTCCCTCTCTGCCCCCACTCCCTCTCTGCCCCCACTCCCTCTCTTACCCCACTCCCTCTCTGCCCCCACTCCCTCTCTGCCCCCCACACCCTCTCTACCCCACTCTTTCTCTGCCCCCATTTTTCTCTGCCCCCACTCACTCTCTCCCCCACTCACTCTCTGCCCCCACTCCCTCTCTGCCCCCACTCCCTCTCTGCCCCCACTCCCTCTCTGCCCCCACTCCCTCTCTGCCCCCACTCCCTCTCTTCCCCACACTCTCTCTCCCCCCCTCTGTGCCCCACTCCCTTTCTGTCCCACTCCCTTTCTGTCCCACTCCCTCTGTGCCCCACTCCCTCTGTGCCCCACTCCCTCTCTGCCCGACTCCCTCTCTGCCCCCCTCTCTCTCTGCCCCCCTCTCTCTCTGCCCCCCTCTCTCTCTGCCCCCCTCCCTCTCTGCCCCACTCGCCCTCTGCCCCTCTGCCCCCACTCCCTCTCTGCCCCACTCCCTCTCTGCCCCCACTCCCTCTCTGCCCCACTCCCTTTCTGCCCCACTCCCTTTCTGCCCCACTCACTCTCTCCCCAACTCACTCTCTGCCCCCACTCCCCCTCTGCCCCACTCCCCCTCTGCCCCACTCCCCCTCTGCCCCACTCCCCCTCTACCCCACTCCCCCTCTACCCCACTCCCTCTCTGCCCCACTCGCCCTCTGCCCCTCTGCCCCCACTCCCTCTCTTCCCCACTCCCTTTCTGCCCCACTCCCTTTCTGCCCCACTCCCTCTCTGCCCCCACTCCCTCTCTGCCTCCACTCCCTCTCTGCCCCACTCCCTCTCTGCTCCACTCCCTCTCTGCCCCCACTCCCTCTCTGCCCCACTCCCTCTCTGCCCCACTCCCTCTCTGCCCCACTCCCTCTCTGCCCCATTCCCTCTCTGCCCCACTCCCTCTCTGCCCCACTCTCTCTCTGCCCCACTCCCTCTCTGCCCCACTCCCTCTCTGCCCCACTCCCTCTCTGCCCCATTCCCTCTCTGCCCCACTCCCTCTCTGCCCCACTCCCTCTCTGCCCCACTCCCTCTCTGCCCCACTCCCTCTCTGCCCCCCTCCCTCTCTGCCCCACTCTCTCTCTGCCCCACTCCCTCTCTGCCCCCCCTCCCTCTCTGCCCCACTCCCTCTCTGCCCCATTCCCTCTCTGCCCCACGCCCTCTCTGCCCCACTCCCTCTCTGCCCCACTCCCTCTCTGCCCCACTCTCTCTCTGCCCCACTCCCTCTCTGCCCCATTCCCTCTCTGCCCCACTCCCCTTCTGCCCCACTCTCTCTCTGCCCCACTCCCTCTCTGCCCCCCCTCCCTCTCTGCCCCACTCCCTCTCTGCCCCACTCCCTCTCTGCCCCACTCCCTCTCTGCCCCACTCCCTCTCTGCCCCACTCCCTCTCTGCCCCACTCCCTCTCTGCCCCACTCCCTTTCTGCCCCACTCCCTTTCTGCCCCACTCACTCTCTCCCCCACTCACTCTCTGCCCCCACTCCCCCTCTGCCCCACTCCCTCTCTGCCCCACTCCCCCTCTACCCCACTCCCCCTTTACCCCTCTCCCTCTCTGCCTCACTCGCCCTCTGCCCCTCTGCCCCCACTCCCTCTCTGCCCCCCTCCCTCTCTGACCCCCTCCCTCTCTCCCCCTCTCCCTCTCTGCCCACCCTCCCTCTCTGCCCTACTCTCTCTCTGTCCCACTCGCCCTCTGCCCCCACTCCCTCTCTGCCCCCCACACCCTCTCTACCCCACTCTTTCTCTGCCCCCACTCTTTCTCTGCCCCCACTCTTTCTCTGCCCCCACTCCCTCTCTGCCCCCACTCCCTCTCTGACCCCACTCCCTCTCTGCCCCCACTCCCTCTCTGACCCCACTCCCTCTCTGCCCCCACTCCCTCTCTGCCCCCACTCCCTCTCTTACCCCACTCCCTCTCTGCCCCCACTCCCTCTCTGCCCCCCACACCCTCTCTACCCCACTCTTTCTCTGCCCCCATTTTTCTCTGCCCCCACTCACTCTCTCCCCCACTCACTCTCTGCCCCCACTCCCCCTCTGCCCCACTCCCTCTCTGCCCCACTCCCCCTCTACCCCTCTCCCTCTCTGCCTCACTCGCCCTCTGCCCCTCTGCCCCCACTCCCTCTCTGCCCCCCTCCCTCTCTGACCCCCTCCCTCTCTCCCCCTCTCCCTCTCTGCCCACCCTCCCTCTCTGCCCTACTCTCTCTCTGTCCCACTCGCCCTCTGCCCCCACTCCCTCTCTGCCCCCCACACCCTCTCTACCCCACTCTTTCTCTGCCCCCACTCTTTCTCTGCCCCCACTCCCTCTCTGCCCCCACTCCCTCTCTGACCCCACTCCCTCTCTGCCCCCACTCCCTCTCTGACCCCACTCCCTCTCTGCCCCCACTCCCTCTCTGCCCCCACTCCCTCTCTGCCCCCACTCCCTCTCTTACCCCACTCCCTCTCTGCCCCCACTCCCTCTCTGCCCCCCACACCCTCTCTACCCCACTCTTTCTCTGCCCCCACTCTTTCTCTGCCCCCACTCCCTCTCTGCCCCCACTCCCTCTCTGCCCCACTCCCTCTCTGCCCCACTCCCTCTCTGCCCCATTCCCTCTCTGCCCCACTCCCTCTCTGCCCCACACTCTCTCTGCCCCACTCCCTCTCTGCCCCACTCCCTCTCTGCCCCACTCCCTCTCTGCCCCCACTCCCTCTCTGCCCCACTCCCTCTCTGCCCCACTCCCTCTCTGCCCCACTCCCTCTCTGCCCCACTCCCTCTCTGCCCCACTCCCTCTCTGCCCCACTCCCTCTTTGCCCCACTCCCTCTCACCCCCACTCCCTCTCACCCCCACTCCCTCTCTGCCCCCACTCCCTCTGTGCCCCCACTCCCTCTCTGCCCCACTCCCTCTCTGCCCCACTCCCTCTCTGCCCCACTCCCTCTCTGCCCCACTCCCTCTCTGCCCCACTCCCTCTCTGCCCCACTCCCTCTCTGCCCCACTCCCTCTCTGCCCCACTCCCTCTCTGCCCCACTCCCTCTCTGCCCCACTCCCTCTCTGCCCCACTCCCTCTCTGCCCCACTCCGATTCTGCCCCACTCCCTTTCTGCCCCACTCCCTTTCTGCCCCACTCCCTCTCTGCCCCACTCCCTCTCTGCCCCACTCCCTCTCTGCCCCACTCTCTCTCTCCCCCACTCCCTCTCTGCCCCCACTCCCTCTCTGCCCCACTCCCTCTCTGCCCCCACTCCCTCTCTGCCCCCACTCCCTCTCTGCCCCCACTCCCTCTCTGCCCCCACTCCCTCTCTGCCCCCACTCGCTCTCTGCCCCCACTCCCTCTCTGCCCCCACTCCCTCTCTGCCCCACTCCCTCTCTGCTCCACTCTCTCTCTGCCCCACTCTCTCTCTGCCCCCACTCTCTCTCTGCCCCACTCCCTCTCTGCCCCCACTCCCTCTCTGCCCCACTCCCTCTCTGCCCCCACTCCCTCTCTGCCCCACTCCCTCTCTGCCCCACACCCCCTCTACCCCACTCCCCCTCTACCCCACTCCCTCTCTGCCCCACTCCTTCTCTCCCCCCACTCCCTGTCTGCCTCCCTCTCCCTAACTCTTGGCCAATGATAAATTGCCCTTAATGTCCAAATTGCCCTTGGTGTTGGTTGGAGGTATTGAGTTTGGGTGGGGTGCTTTTTCCAAGAGCCGGTGCAGACTCAAAGGGCCGAGTGGCCTCATTCTGCACTGTAAATTCAATGATAATGTATGATTAATCTAGGACAAAGGTTCAGCACAACATCGTGGGCCGAAGGGCCTGTTCTGTGCTGTATTTTCTATGTTTTATGTTCTATGTTCTTCCCCTCCCCTAACTCTTCCACCTCCCCTATCTCTTCCCCCTCCCCCTATCTCTTCCCCCTCCCCCTATCTCTTCCCCCTCCCCTATCTCTTCCCCCTCCCCTGTCTCTTCCCCTCCTCTAACTCTTCCCCCTCCCCCTATCTCTTTCCCCTCCCTCTATTTCTTCCCACTCCCCTATCTCTTCCTACTCCCCTATCTCTTCCCCCTTCCCCATCTCTTCCCCTCCCCCTATCTCTTCCCCTCCCCCTAGCTCTTCCCCTCCCCCTATCTCTTCCCCTCCCCCTAGCTCTTCCCCTCCCCCTATCTCTTCCCCACCCGATCACTTCCCCCTCCCCTCATCTCTTCCCCCTCCCCTCATTTCTTCCCCCCCTCTCCTCCTCCACTCTCTCTCATACCCTTCCTCTCTCTCCGTCTCTCTCCCCCCCATCTCTCTTAGCCTCTCTCTTACCCTCTGTGTCTCTCTCGCTCTCCCTCCACCTCTCTGTTTCTATCGCCCCCTCTCTATCTCGCTTTTTCCCCCTCCGTCCCTCTCTCTCTCTCTCTCTCCCCCTCCCTCCCTCTCTCTCTCTCCCCCTCCCTCTCTCTCTCTCCCCCCTGCCCTCTCTCTCTCTCTCTCTCCCCCTTCTCTCGCTCCCCATTCCTCTCTCTCTCTCTCCTCATTCTCTCTTCCCCCCTCTCTCTCTCCTCTCCTTCCCTGCACCACTAGAACATAGAACATAGAACAATACAGCGCAGTACAGGCCCTTCGGCCCACGATGTTGCACCGAAACAAAAGCCATCTAACCTACACTATGCCATTATCATCCATATGTTTATCCAATAAACTTTTAAATGCCCTCAATGTTGGCGAGTTCACTACTGTAGCAGGTAGGGCATTCCACGGCCTCACTACTCTTTGCGTAAAGAACCTACCTCTGACCTCTGTCCTATATCTATTACCCCTCAGTTTAAAGTTATGTCCCCTCGTGCCAGCCATATCCATCCGCGGGAGAAGGCTCTCACTGTCCACCCTATCCAACCCCCTGATCATTTTGTATGCCTCTATTAAGTCTCGTCTTAACCTTCTTCTCTCCAACGAAAACAACCTCAAGTCCATCAGCCTTTCCTCATAAGATTTTCCCTCCATACCAGGCAACATCCTGGTAAATCTCCTCTGCACCCGCTCCAAAGCCTCCACGTCCTTCCTATAAAGCGGTGACCAGAACTGTACGCAATACTCCAAATGCGGCCGTACCAGAGTTCTGTACAGCTGCAACATGACCTCCCGACTCCGGAACTCAATCCCTCTACCATAAAGGCCAACACTCCATAGGCCTTCTTCACAACCCTATCAACCTGGGTGGCAACTTTCAGGGATCTATGTACATGGACACCTAGATCCCTCTGCTCACCCACACTTTCAAGAACTTTACCATTAGCTAAATATTCCGCATTCCTGTTATTCCTTCCAAAGTGAATCACCTCACACTTCTCTACATTAAACTCATTTGCCACCTCTGAGCCCAGCTCTGCAGCTTATCTATATCCCTCTATAACCTGCTACATCCTTCACACTATCGACAACACCACCGACTTTAGTATCGTCTGCAAATTTACTCACCCACCCTTCTGCGCCTTCCTCTAGGTCATTGATAAAAATGACAAACAGCAACGGCCCCCAGAACAGATCCTTGTGGTACTCCACTTGTGACTGTACTCCATTCTGAACATTTCCATCAACCACCACCCTCTGTCTTCTTTCAGCTAGCCAATTTCTGATCCACATCTCTAAATCACCCCTCAATCCCCAGCCTCCGTATTTTTTGCAATAGCCTACCGTGGGGAACCTTATCAAACGCTTTGCTGAAATCCATATACACCACATCAACTGCTCTACCCTCGTCTACCTGTTCTGTCACCTTCTCAAAGAACTCAATAAGGTTTGTGAGGCATGACCTACCCTTCACAAAGCCATGCTGACTATCCCTGATCATATTATTCCTATCTAGATGATTATAAATCTTGTCTCTTATAATCCCCTCCAAGACTTTACCCACTACAGACGTGAGGCTCACCGGTCTATAGTTGCCGGGGTTGTCCTCTGCTCCCCTTTTTGAACAAAGGGACCACATTTGCTGTCCTCCAGTCCTCTGGCACTATTCCTGTAGCCAATGATGACATAAAAATCAAAGCCAAAGGTCCAGCAATCTCTTCCCTGGCCTCCCAGAGAATCCTAGGATAAATCCCATCAGGTCCCGGGGACTTATCTATTTTCAGCCTGTCCAGAATTGCCAACACCTCTTCCCTATGTACCTCAATGCCATCTATTCTATTAGCCTGGGGCTCAGCATTCTCCTCCACAACATTATCTTTTTCCTGAGTGAATACTGACGAAAAATATTCATTTAGTATCTCGCCTATCTCTTCAGACTCCACACACAATTTCCCATCCCTGTCCTTGACTGGTCCTACTCTTTCCCTAGTCATTCGCTTATTCCTGACATACCTATAGAAAGCTTTTGGGTTTTCCTTGATCCTACCTGCCAAATACTTCTCATGTCCCCTCCTTGCTCGTCTTAGCTCTCTCTTTAGATCCTTCCTCGCTACCTTGTAACTATCCATCGCCCCAACCGAAACTTCACACCTCATCTTCACATAGGCCTCCTTCTTCTCTTAACAAGAGATTCCACTTCCTTGGTAAACCACGATTCCCTCGCTCGACGCCTTCCTCCCTGCCTGACCGGTACATACTTATCAAGAACACGCAGTAGCTGATCCTTGAACAAGCCCCACTTATCCAGTGTGCCCAACACTTGCAGCCTACTTCTCCACCTTATCCCCCCCAAGTCACGTCTAATGGCATCATAATTGCCCTTCCCCCAGCTATAACTCTTGCCCTGCGGTGTATACTTATCCCTTTCCATCATTAACGTAAACGTCACCAAATTGTGGTCACTGTCCCCAAAGTGCTCTCCTACCTCCAAATCCAACACCTGGCCTGGTTCATTACCCAAAACCAAATCCAACGTGGCCTCGCCTCTTGTTGGCCTGTCAACATATTGTTTCAGGAAACCCACCTGCACACACTGTACAAAAAACGACCCATCTATTGTACTCGAACTATATCTTTTCCAGTCAATATTGGAAAGTTAAAGTCTCCCATAATAACTACCCTGTTACTTTCGCTCTTATCCAGAATCATCTTCGCCATCCTTTCCTCTACATCCCTAGAACTATTAGGAGGCCTATAAAAAACTCCCAACAGGGTGACCTCTCCTTTCCTGTTTCTAACTTCAGCCCATACTACCTCGGAAGAAGAGTCCCCATCTAGCATCCTCTCCGCCACCGTAATACTGCTCTTGACGAGCAGCGCCACACCTCCCCCTCTTTTGCCTCCTTCGCTGAGCTTACTAAAACATCTAAACCCCGGAACCTGCAACATCCATTCCTGTCCCAGCTCTATCCATGTCTCCGAAATGGCCACAACATCGAAGTCCCAGGTACAACCCATGCTGCCAGTTCCCCTACCTTGTTTCGTATACTCCTGGCATTGAAGTAGACACACTTCAAACCACCTACCTGAACACTGGCCCCCTCCTGCGACATCAAATCTGTGCTCCTGACCTCTATACTCTCATTCTCCCTTACCCTAAAACTACAATCCAGGTTCCCATGCCCCTGCTGCATTAGTTTAAACCCCCCCAGAGAGCACTAACAAATCTCCCCCCCAGGATATTTGTGCCCCTCAGGTTCAGATGTAGACCATCCTGTCTGTAGAGGTCCCACCTTCCCCAGAAAGAGCCCCAGTTATCCAGAAATCTGAATCTCTCCCGCCTGCACCATCCCTGTAGCCACGTGTTTAAATGCTCTCTCTCCCTATTCCTCATCTCACTATCACGTGGCACGGGCAACAACCCAGAGATAACAACTCTGTTTGTTCTAGTTCTGAGCTTCCATCCTAGCTCCCTGAAAGCCTGCCTGACATCCTTGTCCCCTTTCCTACCTATGTCGTTAGTGCCAATGTGGACCACGACTTGGGGCTGCTCCCCCTCCCCCCTAAGGACCCGGAAAACACGATCCGAGACATCACGTACCCTTGCACCTGGGAGGCAACATACCAAACGTGAGTCTCTCACGCTCCCACAAAATCTCCTATCTATGCCCCTGACTATAGAGTCCCCAATTACTAATGCTCTGCTCCTCTCCCCCCTTCCCTTCTGAGCAACAGGGACAGACTCCGTGCCAGAGGCCCGTACCCCATGGCTTACCCCTGGTAAGTCCCCCCCCCCACAAGTATCCAAAGCGGTATACTTGTTTCTCAGGGGAACGGCCGCAGGGGATCCCTAACTCGGTCTTGGAGGAGCTGGAGATGGCAGCACTTCCTGCAGGTAAAATCAGTAGGGACACTAACTGCATCCCTCACCTCAAACATCCTGCAGGAGGAACATTGCACTCCCTTCCCTGCCATTCCTCTAACTTTCTACCAAGATCTGGCTAACAACTAAATTAAATTTTTTATAAAAAATAATAATAATATAATAAAATATGGTACTTACCTCAGACCAATCAATGGGTTTTATTATTAGGTTAGAGGAGGAGGGCGGGTGGGAGACACTACACGTGTAGTGTCTCGGGTTTCCTCTCCACCAGAATTTATTGGTGAGGGTCTTCCCAGACGTCCGCGGGTCGACTTCCTGTTCCCGCCTAAAACACTAATTTATAAAAAAAAAATTCTCAGCTCCTGCTGAAATTGACTAACCAGCCAGCTCCACTCCCGCCGAAATCGACTGGCCTGCCCCTGCAAAGACAAATGCTTTTAAAGGACAGACTTACCTCCCAGCAACCACTTCCGCACTGCTCCCGCTGAAACTGACTCACCAGCTGTTCTCCCGCCAAAATCGAGTGTCTCTCAAACTCTCTGTCTCTCTCGCTCTCTCTCTCCACCGCACACTCCCTGACCTTGATTCCCTCTCTCTGTCTGTGCCCCATCCAGGCCAAGTCCGGAAGTTTTGGGAGGAATGTGGAGCTGCTGAGACTGCTGCCCAAGCGGGGTCCCCGGGCGTTCGCTGTCTTCCGCAGTGCACTCATCGCCACCAAACAGCCTCACCTGGCTGGGCTGCTGGAGCCCGGCCTGTCCATAGAAGAGATCGGGGGAGGGGAGGTAAGACCAGGAGGGCCCGACAACTGGGAGAAGAGGAGGATGGCAGTGCGAGGGGTTATCAGGGAAATCGGGTAGGATAATTGGGGTCGGCATCCCGGAGGTGGGTGGTAATCGTGGAGGGAGGGGGGGGGTGGTAGTTCTCGTTAATCGAGTAGGAAGGGTTCTGGGTAATCGAGTGGGGTGGGGAAAGGGGGTAATTGGGGAGTCTGGGTACTCGAGTGGGGAGGATGTGGGCAACAAAGGGTAATGGAGTGCAAGGAAGAGGATAATCGGCTTGGTTTGGGTAATGAGGGGGGAGGGAGGGGATAATTGGTGGGTCGGGTAATCCAGTGGGGCAGGAAGAGTGAGTGGGTGGCCCTGGGATGGGGTCGTAGAAGTGAGCGGGTAACAAGCGGGGGTTAATAAGGGGGAGGGGCTACCGAGTGAATGGGGGGGAGTCCGGGGCGAGACTCGGGGTGGGGGAACCAGTTTATTTACAGTAATTTGTTAATTTGGAGCTCAGTCGATACAGAGTAATTAATTGGGGGTCTCTATGATTGGGGAGGATGCTGTCCGCTCCCCGCATCCATTCAATTTATCTGCTTCGATTGCAGGATGCCGGAGGTTTTCAGAATGGGGAGCTGTCGATCCCCGTCCAGGAGCGAGAATCCTCCTTCCCATCGAAGAGAGCGCGTTTCACCGGTGAGTGTCAGTGTGCCAGTCTGCAGGCCGGGCGGAGTGACTGGGTCAGGGTAACGGGGAAAGTGAGGGTCAGTGTGCCAGTCTGCAGGCCGGGCGGAGTGACTGGGTCAGGGTAACGGGGAGAGTGAGGGTCACTGTGCCAGCCTGCAGGCCCGGCAGAGTGACTGGGTCAGGGTAACGGGGAGAGTGAGTGTCAGTGTGCCAGTCTGCAGGCCGGGCGGAGTGACTGGGTCAGGGTAACGGGGAGAGTGAGTGTCAGTGTGCCAGTCTGCAGGCCGAGGGTAGAGTGACTGGGTCAGGGTAACGGGGAGAGTGAGGGTCAGTGTGCCAGTCTGCAGGCCGGGCGGAGTGACTGGGTCAGGATAACGGGGAGAGTGAGGGTCAGTGTGCCAGTCTGCAGGCCGGGCGGAGTGACTGGGTCAGGGTAACGGGGAGAGTGAGGGTCACTGTGCCAGCCTGCAGGCCGGGCGGAGTGACTGGGTCAGGGTAACGGGGAGAATGAGGGTCAGTGTGCCAGTCTGCAGGCCGGGCGGAGTGACTGGGTCAGGGTAACGGGGAGAGTGAGGGTCAGTGTGCCAGTCTGCAGGCCGGGCGGAGTGACTGGGTCAGGGTAACGGGGAGAGTGAGTGTCAGTGTGCCAGTCTGCAGGCCGGGCGGAGTGACTGGGTCAGGGTAACGGGGAGAGTGAGTGTCAGTGTGCCAGTCTGCAGGCCGAGGGTAGAGTGACTGGGTCAGGGTAACGGGGAGAGTGAGTGTCAGTGTGCCAGTCTGCAGGCCGGGCGGAGTGACCGGGTCAGGGTAACGGCGAGAGTCAGTGTCAGTGTGCCAGTCTGCAGGCCGGGCGGAGTGACCGGGTCAGGGTAACGGGGAGAGTGAGTGTCAGTGTGCCAGTCTGCAGGCCGAGGTTAGAGTGACTGGGTCAGGGTAACGGGGAGAGTGAGGGTCAGTGTGCCAGTCTGCAGGCCGGGCGGAGTGACTGGGTCAGGATAACGGGGAGAGTGAGGGTCAGTGTGCCAGTCTGCAGGCCGGGCGGAGTGACTGGGTCAGGGTAACGGGGAGAGTGAGGGTCAGTGTGCCAGTCTGCAGGCCGGGCGGAGTGACTGGGTCAGGGTAACGGGGAGAGTGAGTGTCAGTGTTCCAGTCTGCAGGCCGGGCGGAGTGACTGGGTCAGGGTAATGGGGAGAGTGAGTGTCAGTGTGCCAGTCTGCAGGCCGAGGGTAGAGTGACTGGGTCAGGGTAACGGGGAGAGTGAGTGTCAGTGTGCCAGTCTGCAGGCCGGGCGGAGTGACCGGGTCAGGGTAACGGCGAGAGTCAGTGTCAGTGTGCCAGTCTGCAGGCCGGGCGGAGTGACCGGGTCAGGGTAACGTGGAGAGTGAGTGTCAGTGTGCCAGTCTGCAAGCCGGGCGGAGTGACCGGGTCAGGGTAACGGGGAGAGTGAGTGTCAGACGTGTGCCAGTCTGCAGGCCGGGCGGAGTGACTGGGTCAGGGTAACGGGGAGAGTGAGGGTCAGTCCCAGTCTGCAGGCCGGGCGGAGTGACTGGGTCAGGGTAACGGGGAGAGTGAGGGTCAGTGCCAGTCTGCAGGCCGGGGGTAGAGTGACTGGGTCAGGGTAACGGGGAGAGTGAGGGTCAGTGCCAGTCTGCAGGCCGGGGGTAGAGTGACTGGGTCAGGGTAACGGGGAGAGTGAGGGTCAGTGTGCCAGTCTGCAGGCCGGGCGGAGTGACTGGGTCAGGGTAACGGGGAGAGTGATTGTCAGTGTGCCAGTCTGCAGGCCAGGCGGAGTGACTGGGTCAGGGTAACGGGGAGAGTGATTGTCAGTGTGCCAGTCTGCAGGCCGGGCGGAGTGACTGGGTCAGGGTAACGTGGAGAGTGAGTGTCAGTGTGCCAGTCTGCAGGCCGGGCGGAGTGACCGGGTCAGGGTAACGTGGTGAGTGAGTGTCAGTGTGCCAGTCTGCAGGCCGGGCGGAGTGACCGGGTCAGGGTAACGGAGAGAGTGAGTGTCAGTGTGCCAGTCTGCAGGCCGGGCGGAGTGACTGGGTCAGGGTAACGGGGAGAGTGAGGGTCAGTCCCAGTCTGCAGGCCGGGCGGAGTGACTGGGTCAGGATAACAGGTAGAGTGAGGGTCAGTGCCAGTCTGCAGGCCGGGGCTAGAGTGACTGGGTCAGGGTAACGGGGAGAGTGAGTGTCAGTGTGCCAGTCTGCAGGCCGGGCGGAGTGACTGGGTCAGGGTAACGGGGAGAGTGAGTGTCAGTGTGCCAGTCTGCAGGCCGGGCGGAGTGACTGAGTCAGGGTAACGGGGAGAGTGATTGTCAGTGTGCCAGTCTACAGGACGGGCGGAGTGACTGGGTCAGGGTAACGGGGAGAGTGAGTGTCAGTGTGCCAGTCTGCAGGCCTGGCGGAGTGACTGGGTCAGCGTAACGGGGAGAGTGACGGTCAGTGTGCCAGTCTGCAGGCCGGGCGGAGTGACTGGGTCAGCGTAACGGGGAGAGTGAGTGTCAGTGTGCCAGTCTGCAGGCCGGGGGTAGAGTGACTGGGTCAGGGTAACGGGGAGAGTGAGTGTCAGTGTGCCAGTCTGCAGGCCGGGCGGAGTGACCGGGTAAGGGTAACGTGGAGAGTGAGTGTCAGTGTGCCAGTCTGCAGGCCGGGCGGAGTGATCGGGTCAGGGTAACGGGGAGAGTGTAGGTCACTGTGCCAGCCTGCAGGCCCGGCAGAGTGACTGGATCAGGGTAACGGGGAGAGTGAGGGTTAATGTGCCAGTCTGCAGGCCAGGCGGAGTGACTGGGTCAGGGTAACGGGGAGAGTGAGTGTCAGTGTGCCAGTCTGCAGGCCGAGGGTAGAGTGACTGGGTCAGGGTAACGGGGAGAGTGAGTGTCAGTGTGCCAGTCTGCAGGCCGGGCGGAGTGACCGGGTCAGGGTAACGGCGAGAGTCAGTTTCAGTGTGCCAGTCTGCAGACCGGGCAGAGTGACTGGGTCTGGGTAATGTGGAGAGTGAGTGTCAGTGTGCCAGCCTGCAGGCCGGACGCAGTGACTGGGTCAGGGTAACGGGGAGAGTGAGGGTCAGTGTGCCAGCCTGCAGGCCGGACGCAGTGACTGGGTCAGGGTAACGGGGAGAGTGAGTGTCAGTGTGCCAGTCTACAGGCCGGGCGGAGTGACTGGGTCAGGGTAACGGGGAGAGTGAGGGTCAGTCCCAGTCTGCAGGCCGGGCGGAGTGACTGGGTCAGGGTAACGGGGAGAGTGAGGGTCAGTGCCAGTCTGCAGGCCGGGGGTAGAGTGACTGGGTCAGGGTAACGGGGAGAGTGAGGGTCAGTGCCAGTCTGCAGGCCGGGGGTAGAGTGACTGGGTCAGGGTAACGGGGAGAGTGAGGGTCAGTGTGCCAGTCTGCAGGCCGGGCGGAGTGACTGGGTCAGGGTAACGGGGAGAGTGATTGTCAGTGTGCCAGTCTGCAGGCCGGGCGGAGTGACTGGGTCAGCGTAACGGGGAGAGTGAGTGTCAGTGTGCCAGTCTGCAGGCCGGGCGGAGTGACTGGGTCAGGGTAACGGGGAGAGTGAGGGTCAGTGTGCCAGTCTGCAGGCCGGGCGCAATGACCGGGTCAGGGTAACGTGGAGAGTGAGTGTCAGTGTGCCAGTCTGCAGGCCGGGCGGAGTGACCGGGTCAGGGTAACGGGGAGAGTGAGTGTCAGTGTGCCAGTCTGCAGGCCGGGCGGAGTGACTGGGTCAGGGTAACGGGGAGAGTGAGGGTCAGTACCAGTCTGCAGGCCGGGCGGAGTGACTGGGTCAGGATAACAGGTAGAGTGAGGGTCAGTGCCAGTCTGCAGGCCGGGGCTAGAGTGACTGGGTCTGGGTAACGGGGAGAGTGAGTGTCAGTGTGCCAGTCTGCAGGCCGGGCGGAGTGACTGGGTCAGGGTAACGGGGAGAGTGAGTGTCAGTGTGCCAGTATGCAGGCCGGGCGGAGTGACTGAGTCAGGGTAACGGGGAGAGTGATTGTCAGTGTGCCAGTCTACAGGACGGGCGGAGTGACTGGGTCAGGGTAACGGGGAGAGTGAGTGTCAGTGTGCCAGTCTGCAGGCCTGGCGGAGTGACTGGGTCAGCGTAACGGGGAGAGTGATGGTCAGTGTGCCAGTCTGCAGGCCGGGCGGAGTGACTGGGTCAGCGTAACGGGGAGAGTGAGTGTCAGTGTGCCAGTCTGCAGGCCGGGGGTAGAGTGACTGGGTCAGGGTAACGGGGAGCGTGAGTGTCAGTGTGCCAGTCTGCAGGCCGGGCGGAGTGACCGGGTCAGGGTAACGTGGAGAGTGAGTGTCAGTGTGCCAGTCTGCAGGCCGGGCGGAGTGACTGGGTCAGGGTAACGGGGAGAGTGAGTGTCAGTGTGCCAGTATGCAGGCCGGGCGGAGTGACTGAATCAGGGTAACGGGGAGAGTGATTGTCAGTGTGCCAGTCTACAGGACGGGCGGAGTGACTGGGTCAGGGTAACGGGGAGAGTGAGTGTCAGTGTGCCAGTCTGCAGGCCTGGCGGAGTGACTGGGTCAGCGTAACGGGGAGAGTGACGGTCAGTGTGCCAGTCTGCAGGCCGGGCGGAGTGACTGGGTCAGCGTAACGGGGAGAGTGAGTGTCAGTGTGCCAGTCTGCAGGCCGGGGGTAGAGTGACTGGGTCAGGGTAACGGGGAGCGTGAGTGTCAGTGTGCCAGTCTGCAGGCCGGGCGGAGTGACCGGGTCAGGGTAACGTGGAGAGTGAGTGTCAGTGTGCCAGTCTGCAGGCCGGGCGGAGTGATCGGGTCAGGGTAACGGGGAGAGTGAGGGTTAATGTGCCAGTCTGCAGGCCCGGCAGAGTGACTGGGTCAGGGTAACGGGGAGAGTGAGTGTCAGTGTGCCAGTCTGCAGGCCGAGGGTAGAGTGACTGGGTCAGGGTAACGGGGAGAGTGAGTGTCAGTGTGCCAGTCTGCAGGCCGGGCGGAGTGACCGGGTCAGGGTAACGGCGAGAGTCAGTTTCAGTGTGCCAGTCTGCAGACCGGGCAGAGTGACTGGGTCAGGGTAATGTGGAGAGTGAGTGTCAGTGTGCCAGCCTGCAGGCCGGACGCAGTGACTGGGTCAGGGTCACGGGGAGAGTGAGGGTCAGTGTGCCAGTCTGCAGGCCGGGCGGAGTGACTGGGTCAGTGTAACGGGGAGAGTGAGGGTCAGTCCCAGTCTGCAGGCCGGGCGGAGTGACTGAGTCAGGGTAACGGGGAGAGTGAGTGTCAGTGTGCCAGTCTACAGGCCGGGCGGAGTGACTGGGTCAGGGTAACGGGGAGAGTGAGTGTCAGTGTGCCAGTCTGCAGGCCTGGCGGAGTGACTGGGTCAGCGTAACGGGGAGAGTGACGGTCAGTGTGCCAGTCTGCAGGCCGGGCGGAGTGACTGGGTCAGGGTAACGGGGAGAGTGACGGTCATTGTGCCAGTCTGCAGGCCGGGCGGAGTGACTGGGTCAGCGTAACGGTGAGAGTGAGTGTCAGTGTGCCAGTCTACAGGCCGGGCGCAGTGACTGGGTCAGGGTAACGGGGAGAGTGAGGGTCAGTGTGCCAGTCTGCAGGCCGGGCGCAATGACTGGGTCAGGGTAACGGGGAGAGTGAGTGTCAGTGTGCCAGTCTGCAGGCCGGGCGGAGTGACCGGGTCAGGGTAACGGCGAGAGTCAGTGTCAGTGTGCCAGTCTGCAGGCCGGGCGGAGTGACCGGGTCAGGGTAACGGGGAGAGTGAGTGTCAGTGTGCCAGTCTGCAGGCCGAGGTTAGAGTGACTGGGTCAGGGTAACGGGGAGAGTGAGGGTCAGTGTGCCAGTCTGCAGGCCGGGCGGAGTGACTGGGTCAGGATAACGGGGAGAGTGAGGGTCAGTGTGCCAGTCTGCAGGCCGGGCGGAGTGACTGGGTCAGGGTAACGGGGAGAGTGAGGGTCAGTGTGCCAGTCTGCAGGCCGGGCGGAGTGACTGGGTCAGGGTAACGGGGAGAGTGAGTGTCAGTGTTCCAGTCTGCAGGCCGGGCGGAGTGACTGGGTCAGGGTAATGGGGAGAGTGAGTGTCAGTGTGCCAGTCTGCAGGCCGAGGGTAGAGTGACTGGGTCAGGGTAACGGGGAGAGTGAGTGTCAGTGTGCCAGTCTGCAGGCCGGGCGGAGTGACCGGGTCAGGGTAACGGCGAGAGTCAGTGTCAGTGTGCCAGTCTGCAGGCCGGGCGGAGTGACCGGGTCAGGGTAACGTGGAGAGTGAGTGTCAGTGTGCCAGTCTGCAAGCCGGGCGGAGTGACCGGGTCAGGGTAACGGGGAGAGTGAGTGTCAGTGTGCCAGTCTGCAGGCCGGGCGGAGTGACTGGGTCAGGGTAACGGGGAGAGTGAGGGTCAGTCCCAGTCTGCAGGCCGGGCGGAGTGACTGGGTCAGGGTAACGGGGAGAGTGAGGGTCAGTGCCAGTCTGCAGGCCGGGGGTAGAGTGACTGGGTCAGGGTAACGGGGAGAGTGAGGGTCAGTGCCAGTCTGCAGGCCGGGGGTAGAGTGACTGGGTCAGGGTAACGGGGAGAGTGAGGGTCAGTGTGCCAGTCTGCAGGCCGGGCGGAGTGACTGGGTCAGGGTAACGGGGAGAGTGATTGTCAGTGTGCCAGTCTGCAGGCCGGGCGGAGTGACTGGGTCAGGGTAACGGGGAGAGTGATTGTCAGTGTGCCAGTCTGCAGGCCGGGCGGAGTGACTGGGTCAGGGTAACGTGGAGAGTGAGTGTCAGTGTGCCAGTCTGCAGGCCGGGCGGAGTGACCGGGTCAGGGTAACGTGGAGAGCGAGTGTCAGTGTGCCAGTCTGCAGGCCGGGCGGAGTGACCGGGTCAGGGTAACGGAGAGAGTGAGTGTCAGTGTGCCAGTCTGCAGGCCGGGCGGAGTGACTGGGTCAGGGTAACGGGGAGAGTGAGGGTCAGTCCCAGTCTGCAGGCCGGGCGGAGTGACTGGGTCAGGATAACAGGTAGAGTGAGGGTCAGTGCCAGTCTGCAGGCCGGGGCTAGAGTGACTGGGTCAGGGTAACGGGGAGAGTGAGTGTCAGTGTGCCAGTCTGCAGGCCGGGCGGAGTGACTGGGTCAGGGTAACGGGGAGAGTGAGTGTCAGTGTGCCAGTCTGCAGGCCGGGCGGAGTGACTGAGTCAGGGTAACGGGGAGAGTGATTGTCAGTGTGCCAGTCTACAGGACGTGCGGAGTGACTGGGTCAGGGTAACGGGGAGAGTGAGTGTCAGTGTGCCAGTCTGCAGGCCTGGCGGAGTGACTGGGTCAGCGTAACGGGGAGAGTGACGGTCAGTGTGCCAGTCTGCAGGCCGGGCGGAGTGACTGGGTCAGCGTAACGGGGAGAGTGAGTGTCAGTGTGCCAGTCTGCAGGCCGGGGGTAGAGTGACTGGGTCAGGGTAACGGGGAGAGTGAGTGTCAGTGTGCCAGTCTGCAGGCCGGGCGGAGTGACCGGGTCAGGGTAACGGGGAGAGTGAGGGTTAATGTGCCAGTCTGCAGGCCAGGCGGAGTGACTGGGTCAGGGTAACGGGGAGAGTGAGTGTCAGTGTGCCAGTCTGCAGGCCGAGGGTAGAGTGACTGGGTCAGGGTAACGGGGAGAGTGAGTGTCAGTGTGCCAGTCTGCAGGCCGGGCGGAGTGACCGGGTCAGGGTAACGGCGAGAGTCAGTTTCAGTGTGCCAGTCTGCAGACCGGGCAGAGTGACTGGGTCTGGGTAATGTGGAGAGTGAGTGTCAGTGTGCCAGCCTGCAGGCCGGACGCAGTGACTGGGTCAGGGTAACGGGGAGAGTGAGGGTCAGTGTGCCAGCCTGCAGGCCGGACGCAGTGACTGGGTCAGGGTAACGGGGAGAGTGAGTGTCAGTGTGCCAGTCTACAGGCCGGGCGGAGTGACTGGGTCAGGGTAACGGGGAGAGTGAGGGTCAGTCCCAGTCTGCAGGCCGGGCGGAGTGACTGGGTCAGGGTAACGGGGAGAGTGAGGGTCAGTGCCAGTCTGCAGGCCGGGGGTAGAGTGACTGGGTCAGGGTAACGGGGAGAGTGAGGGTCAGTGCCAGTCTGCAGGCCGGGGGTAGAGTGACTGGGTCAGGGTAACGGGGAGAGTGAGGGCCAGTGTGCCAGTCTGCAGGCCGGGCGGAGTGACTGGGTCAGGGTAACGGGGAGAGTGATTGTCAGTGTGCCAGTCTGCAGGCCGGGCGGAGTGACTGGGTCAGCGTAACGGGGAGAGTGAGTGTCAGTGTGCCAGTCTGCAGGCCGGGCGGAGTGACTGGGTCAGGGTAACGGGGAGAGTGAGGGTCAGTGTGCCAGTCTGCAGGCCGGGCGCAATGACCGGGTCAGGGTAACGTGGAGAGTGAGTGTCAGTGTGCCAGTCTGCAGGCCGGGCGGAGTGACCGGGTCAGGGTAACGGGGAGAGTGAGTGTCAGTGTGCCAGTCTGCAGGCCGGGCGGAGTGACTGGGTCAGGGTAACGGGGAGAGTGAGGGTCAGTACCAGTCTGCAGGCCGGGCGTAGTGACTGGGTCAGGATAACAGGTAGAGTGAGGGTCAGTGCCAGTCTGCAGGCCGGGGCTAGAGTGACTGGGTCTGGGTAACGGGGAGAGTGAGTGTCAGTGTGCCAGTCTGCAGGCCGGGCGGAGTGACTGGGTCAGGGTAACGGGGAGAGTGAGTGTCAGTGTGCCAGTATGCAGGCCGGGCGGAGTGACTGAGTCAGGGTAACGGGGAGAGTGATTGTCAGTGTGCCAGTCTACAGGACGGGCGGAGTGACTGGGTCAGGGTAACGGGGAGAGTGAGTGTCAGTGTGCCAGTCTGCAGGCCTGGCGGAGTGACTGGGTCAGCGTAACGGGGAGAGTGATGGTCAGTGTGCCAGTCTGCAGGCCGGGCGGAGTGACTGGGTCAGCGTAACGGGGAGAGTGAGTGTCAGTGTGCCAGTCTGCAGGCCGGGGGTAGAGTGACTGGGTCAGGGTAACGGGGAGCGTGAGTGTCAGTGTGCCAGTCTGCAGGCCGGGCGGAGTGACCGGGTCAGGGTAACGTGGAGCGTGAGTGTCAGTGTGCCAGTCTGCAGGCCGGGCGGAGTGACTGGGTCAGGGTAACGGGGAGAGTGAGTGTCAGTGTGCCAGTATGCAGGCCGGGCGGAGTGACTGAGTCAGGGTAACGGGGAGAGTGATTGTCAGTGTGCCAGTCTACAGGACGGGCGGAGTGACTGGGTCAGGGTAACGGGGAGAGTGAGTGTCAGTGTGCCAGTCTGCAGGCCTGGCGGAGTGACTGGGTCAGCGTAACGGGGAGAGTGACGGTCAGTGTGCCAGTCTGCAGGCCGGGCGGAGTGACTGGGTCAGCGTAACGGGGAGAGTGAGTGTCAGTGTGCCAGTCTGCAGGCCGGGGGTAGAGTGACTGGGTCAGGGTAACGGGGAGCGTGAGTGTCAGTGTGCCAGTCTGCAGGCCGGGCGGAGTGACCGGGTCAGGGTAACGTGGAGAGTGAGTGTCAGTGTGCCAGTCTGCAGGCCGGGCGGAGTGATCGGGTCAGGGTAACGGGGAGAGTGTAGGTCACTGTGCCAGCCTGCAGGCCCGGCAGAGTGACTGGATCAGGGTAACGGGGAGAGTGAGGGTTAATGTGCCAGTCTGCAGGCCGGGCGGAGTGACTGGGTCAGGGTAACGGGGAGAGTGAGTGTCAGTGTGCCAGTCTGCAGGCCGAGGGTAGAGTGACTGGGTCAGGGTAACGGGGAGAGTGAGTGTCAGTGTGCCAGTCTGCAGGCCGGGCGGAGTGACCGGGTCAGGGTAACGGCGAGAGTCAGTTTCAGTGTGCCAGTCTGCAGACCGGGCAGAGTGACTGGGTCAGGGTAATGTGGAGAGTGAGTGTCAGTGTGCCAGCCTGCAGGCCGGACGCAGTGACTGGGTCAGGGTCACGGGGAGAGTGAGGGTCAGTGTGCCAGTCTGCAGGCCGGGCGGAGTGACTGGGTCAGTGTAACGGGGAGAGTGAGGGTCAGTCCCAGTCTGCAGGCCGGGCGGAGTGACTGAGTCAGGGTAACGGGGAGAGTGAGTGTCAGTGTGCCAGTCTACAGGCCGGGCGGAGTGACTGGGTCAGGGTAACGGGGAGAGTGAGTGTCAGTGTGCCAGTCTGCAGGCCTGGCGGAGTGACTGGGTCAGCGTAACGGGGAGAGTGACGGTCAGTGTGCCAGTCTGCAGGCCGGGCGGAGTGACTGGGTCAGGGTAACGGGGAGAGTGACGGTCATTGTGCCAGTCTGCAGGCCGGGCGGAGTGACTGGGTCAGCGTAACGGTGAGAGTGAGTGTCAGTGTGCCAGTCTACAGGCCGGGCGCAGTGACTGGGTCAGGGTAACGGGGAGAGTGCGGGTCAGTGTGCCAGTCTGCAGGCCGGGCGCAATGACTGGGTCAGGGTAATGTGGAGAGTGAGGGTCAGTGTGCCAGCCTGCAGGCCGTGCGCAGTGACTGGGTCAGGGTAACGGGAAGAGCGAGGGTCAGTGTGCCAGTCCGCAGGCCGGGCGCAGTGACTGGGTCAGGGTAACGGGGAGAGTGAGGGTCAGTGTGCCAGTCTGCAGGCCGGGCGCAGTGACTGGGTCAGGGTAACGGGGAGAGTGAGGGTCAGTGTGCCAGTCTGCAGGCCGGGCGGAGTGACTGGGTCAGGGTAACGGGGAGAGTGAGTGTCAGTGTGCCAGTCTGCAGGCCGGGCGGAGTGACTGAGTCAGGGTAACGGGGAGAGTGAGTGTCAGTGTGCCAGCCTGCAGGCCGGGCGGAGTGACTGGGTCAGGGTAACGGGGAGAGTGAGTGCCAGTGTGCCAGTCTGCTGGCCGGGCGGAGTGACTGGGTCAGGGTAACGGGGAGAGTGAGGGTCAGTGTGCCAGTCTGCAGGCCGGGCGGAGTGACTGGGTCAGGGTAACGGGGAGAGTGAGGGTCACTGTGCCAGCCTGCAGGCCGTGCGGAGTGACTGGGTCAGGATAACGGGGAGAATGAGGGTCAGTGTGCCAGTCTGCAGGCCGGGCGAAGTGACTGGGTCAGGGTAACGGGGAGAGTGAGGGTCAGTGTGCCAGTCTGCAGGCCGGGCGGAGTGACTGGGTCAGGGTAACGGGGAGAGTGAGTGTCAGTGTGCCAGCCTGCAGGCCGGGCGGAGTGACTGGGTCAGGGTAACGGGGAGAGTGAGGGTCAGTCTCAGTCTGCAGGCCGGGCGGAGTGACTGGATCAGGGTAACGGGGAGAGTGAGGGTCAGTCTCAGTCTACAGGCCGGGCGGAGTGACTGGGTCAGGGTAACGGGGAGAATGAGGGTCAGTGTGCCAGTCTGCAGGCCGGGCGGAGTGACTGAGTCAGGGTAGCGGTGAGAGTGAGTGTCAGTGTGCCAGTCTGCAGGCCGGGCGAAGTGACTGGGTCAGGGTAACGGGGAGAGTGAGGGTCAGTGTGCCAGTCTGCAGGCCGGGCGGAGTGACTGGGTCAGGGTAACGGGGAGAGTGAGGGTCAGTGTGCCAGTCTGCAGGCCGGGCGGAGTGACTGGGTCAGGGTAACGGGGTGAGTGAGTGTCAGTGTGCCAGTCTGCAGGCCGGGCGGAGTGACTGAGTCAGGGTAGCGGTGAGAGTGAGTGTCAGTGTGCCAGTCTGCAGGCCGGGCGAAGTGACTGGGTCAGGGTAACTGGGAGAGTGAGGGTCAGTGTGCCAGTCTGCAGGCCGGGCGGAGTGACTGGGTCAGGGTAACGGGGAGAGTGAGGGTCACTGTGTCAGCCTGCAGGCCGGGCGAAGTGACTGAGTCAGGGTAACGGGGAGAGTGAGTGTCAGTGTGCCAGCCTGCAGGCCCGGCAGAGTGACTGGGTCAGGGTAACGGGGAGAGTGAGGGTTAGTGTGCCAGTCTGCAGGCCGGGCGAAGTGACTGGGTCAGGGTAACTGGGAGAGTGAGGGTCTGTGTGCCAGTCTGCAGGCCGGGCGGAGTGACTGGGTCAGGGTAACGGGGAGAGTGAGGGTCACTGTGCCAGCCTGCAGGCCGGGCGAAGTGACTGAGTCAGGGTAACGGGGAGAGTGAGTGTCAGTGTGCCAGCCTGCAGGCCCGGCAGAGTGACTGGGTCAGGGTAACGGGGAGAGTGAGGGTTAGTGTGCCAGTCTGCAGGCCGGGCGGATTGACTGGGTCAGGGTAACGGGGAGAGTGAGTGTCAGTGTGCCAGTCTGCAGGCCGGGCGGAGTGACTGGGTCAGGGTAACGGCGAGAGTCAGTGTCAGTGTGCCAGTCTGCAGGCAGGGCGGAGTGACCGGGTCAGGGTAACGTGGAGAGTGAGTGTCAGTGTGCCAGTCTGCAGGCCGGGCGGAGTGACTGGGTCAGGGTAACGGGGAGAATGAGGGTCAGTGTGCCAGTGTGCAGGCCGGGCGGAGTGACTGGGTCAGGGTAACGTGGAGAGAGAGTGTCAGTGTGCCAGTCTGCAGGCAAGGGCGGAGTGACTGGGTCAGGGTAACGGGGAGAGTGAGGGTCAGTGTGCCAGTCTGCAGGCCGAGGGTAGAGTGACTGGGTCAGGGTAACGGGGAGAGTGAGTGTCAGTGTGCCAGTCTGCAGACCGGGCAGAGTGACTGGATCAGGGTAACGGGGAGAGTGAGGGTCAGTCTCAGTCTACAGGCCGGGCGGAGTGACTGGGTTAGGGTAACGGGGAGAATGAGGGTCAGTGTGCCAGTCTGCAGGCCGGGCGGAGTGACTGAGTCAGGGTAGCGGTGAGAGTGAGTGTCAGTGTGCCAGTCTGCAGGCCGGGCGAAGTGACTGGGTCAGGGTAACGGGGAGAGTGAGGGTCAGTGTGCCAGTCTGCAGACCGGGCAGAGTGACTGGGTCAGGGTAATGTGGAGAGTGAGGGTCAGTGTGCCAGCCTGCAGGCCAGACGCAGTGACTGGGTCAGGGTAACGGGGAGAGTGAGTGTCAGTGTGCCAGCCTGCAGGCCGGACGCAGTGACTGGGTCAGGGTAACGGGGAGAGTGAGAGTCAGTGTGCCAGTCTGCAGGCCGGGCGGAGTGACTGGGTCAGGGTAACGGGGAGAGTGAGGGTCAGTCCCAGTCTGCAGGCCGGGCGGAGTGACTGAGTCAGGGTAACGGGGAGAGTGAGTGTCAGTGTGCCAGTCTGCAGGCCTGGCGGAGTGACTGGGTCAGCGTAACGGGGAGAGTGACGGTCAGTGTGCCAGTCTGCAGGCCGGGCGGAGTGACTGGGTCAGGGTAACGGGGAGAGTGAGTGTCAGTGTGCCAGTCTGCAGGCCGGGCGCAGTGACTGGGTCAGGGTAACTGGGAGAGTGAGGGTCAGTGTGCCAGTCTGCAGGCCGGGCGCAATGACTGGGTCAGGGTAATGTGGAGAGTGAGGGTCAGTGTGCCAGCCTGCAGGCCGTGCGCAGTGAGTGGGTCAGGGTAACGGGAAGAGCGAGGGTCAGTGTGCCAGTCCGCAGGCCGGGCGCAGTGACTGGGTCAGGGTAACGGGGAGAGTGAGGGTCAGTGTGCCAGTCTGCCGGCCGGGCGCAGTGACTTGGTCAGGGTAACGGGGAGAGTGAGGGTCAGTGTGCCAGTCTGCAGGCCGGGCGGAGTGACTGTGTCAGGGTAACGGGGAGAGTGAGTGTCAGTGTGCCAGTCTGCAGGCCGGGCGGAGTGACTGGGTCAGGGAAACTGGGAGAGTGAGTGTCAGTGTGCCAGTCTGCAGGCCGGGCGGAGTGACTGGGTCAGTGTAACGGGGAGAGTGAGGGTCAGTGTGCCAGTCTGCAGGCCGGGCGCAGTGACTAGGTCAGGGAAACGGGGAGAGTGAGTGTCAGTGTGCCAGTCTGCAGGCCGGGCGGAGTGACTGCGTCAGGATAACGGGGAGAGTGAGTGTCAGTGTGCCAGTCTGCAGGCCGGGCGGAGTGACCGGGTCAGGGTAACGGCGAGAGTCAGTGTCAGTGTGCCAGTCTGCAGGCCGGGCGGAGTGACCGGGTCAGGGTAACGGGGAGAGTGAGTGTCAGTGTGCCAGTCTGCAGGCCGGGCGGAGTGACTGGGTGAGGGTAACGGGGAGAGTGAGGGTCAGTTCCAGTCTGCAGGCCGGGCGGAGTGACTGAGTCAGGGTAACGGGGAGAGTGAGTGTCGGTGTGCCAGTATGCAGGCCTGGCGGAGTGACTGGGTCAGGGTAACGGGGAGAGTGAGGGTCAGTGTGCCAGTCTGCAGGACGGGCGCAGTGACTGGGTCAGGGTAACGGGGAGAGTGAGTGCCAGTGTGCCAGTCTGCAGGACGGGCGCAGTGACTGGGTCAGCGTAACGGGGAGAGTGAGGGTCAGTGTGCCAGTCTGCAGGACGGGCGCAATGACTGGGCCAGGGTAATGTGGAGAGTGAGGGTCAGTGTGCCAGCCTGCAGGCTGTGCTGAGTGACTGGGTCAGGGTAACGGGAAGCACGAGGGTCAGTGTGCCAGTCCGCAGGCCGGGCGCAGTGACTGTGTCAGGGTAACGGGGAGAGTGAGTGTCAGTGTGCCAGTCTGCAGGCCGGGCGGAGTGACTGGGTCAGCGTAACGGGGAGAGTGAGTGTCAATGTGCCAGTCTACAGGCCGGGCGCAGTGACTGGGTCAGGGTAACGGGGAGAGTGAGGGTCAGTGTGCCAGTCTGCAGGCCGGGCGCAATGACTGGGCCAGGGTAATGTGGAGAGTGAGGGTCAGTGTGCCAGTCTGCAGTCCGGGCGCATTGACTGGGTCAGGGTAACGGGGAGAGTGAGGGTCAGTGTGCCAGTCTGCAGGCCGGGCGGAGTGACTGGGTCAGGGTAACGGGGAGAGTGAGTGTCAGTGTGCCAGTCTGCAGGCCGGGCGGAGTGACTGGGTCAGGGGAACGGGGAGAGTGAGTGTCAGTGTGCCAGTCTGCTGGCCGGGCGGAGTGACTGGGTCAGGGAAACTGGGAGAGTGAGTGTCAGTGTGCCAGTCTGCAGGCCGGGCGGAGTGACTGGGTCAGGGTAACGGGGAGAGTGAGGGTCAGTGTGCCAGTCTGCAGGCCCGGCAGAGTGACTGGGTCAGGGTAACGGGGAGAGTGAGGGTTACTGTGCCAGATTGCAGGCCGGGCGGAGTGACTGGGTCAGGGGAACGGGGAGAGTGAGGGTTTGTGTGCCAGTCTGCAGGCCCGGCAGAGTGACTGGGTCAGGGGAACGGGGAGAGTGAGTGTCAGTGTGCCAGTCTGCAGGCCGGGCGGAGTGACTGCGTCAGGATAACTGGGAGAGTGAGTGTCAGTGTGCCAGTCTGCAGGCCGGGCGGAGTGACTGGGTCAGGGTAACGGGGAGAGTGAGTGCCAGTGTGCCAGTCTGCAGGCCCGGCAGAGTGACTGGGTCAGGGTAACGGGGAGAGTGAGTGTCAGTGTGCCAGTCTGCAGGCCGGGCGGAGTGACTGAGTCAGGGTAACGGGGAGAGTGAGTGTCAGTGTGCCAGTCTACAGGCCGGGCTGAGTGACTGGGTCAGGGTAACGGGGAGAGTGAGTGTCAGTGTGCCAGTCTGCAGGCCGGGCGGAGTGACTGGTAACGGGGAGAGTGAGTGTCAGTGTGCCAGTCTGCAGGCCGGGCGGAGTGACTGAGTCAGGGTAACGGGGAGAGTGAGTGTCAGTGTGCCAGTCTACAGGCCGGGCTGAGTGACTGGGTCAGGGTAACGGGGAGAGTGAGTGTCAGTGTGCCAGTCTGCAGGCCGGGCGGAGTGACTGGGTCAGGGTAACGGGGAGAGTGAGTGTCAGTGTGCCAGCCTGCAGGCCGGGCGGAGTGACTGGGTCAGGGTAACGGGGAGAGTGAGTGCCAGCGTGCCAGTCTGCAGGCCCGGCAGAGTGACTGGGTCAGGGTAACGGGGACAGTGAGTGTCAGTGTGCCAGTCTGCAGGCCGGGCGGAGTGACTGAGTCAGGGTAACGGGGAGAGTGAGTGTCAGTGTGCCAGTCTACAGGCCGGGCTGAGTGACTGGGTCAGGGTAACTGGGAGAGTGAGTGTCAGTGTGCCAGCCTGCAGGCCGGGCGGAGTGACTGGGTCAGGGTAACGGGGAGAGTGAGTGTCAGTGTGCCAGCCTGCAGGCCGGGCGGAGTGACTGGGTCAGGGTAACGGGGAGAGTGAGTGCCAGTGTGCCAGTCTGCAGGCCCGGCAGAGTGACTGGGTCAGCGTAACGGGTAGAGTGAGGGTCAGTGTGCCAGTCCGCAGGCCGTGCGGAGTGACTGGGTCAGGGTAACGGGGAGAGTGAGGGTCAGTGTGCCAGTCAGCAGGCCGGGCGGAGTGACTGGGTCAGGGTAACGGGGAGAGTGAGTGTCAGTGTGCCAGCCTGCAGGCCGGGCGGAGTGACTGGGTCAGGGTAACGGGGAGAGCGAGTGTCAGTGTGCCAGCCTGCAGGCCCGGCAGAGTGACTGGGTCAGGGTAACGGGGAGAGTGCGTGTCAGTGTGCCAGTCTGCAGGCCGGGCGGAGTGACCGGGTCAGGGTAACGGCGTGAGTCAGTGTCAGTGTGCCAGTCTGCAGGCCGGGCGGAGTGACCGGGTCAGGGTAACGTGGAGAGAGAGTGTCAGTGTGCCAGTCTGCAGGCCGGGCGGAGTGACTGGGTCAGGGTAACGGGGAGTGAGGGTCAGTCTCAGTCTGCAGGCCGGGCGGAGTGACTGGGTCAGGGTAACGTGGAGAGAGAGTGTCAGTGTGCCAGTCTGCAGGCCCGGCAGAGTGACTGGGTCAGCGTAACGGGTAGAGTGAGGGTCAGTGTGCCAGTCTGCAGGCCGGGCGGAGTGACTGGGTCAGGGTAACGGGGAGAGTGACGGTCAGTGCCAGTCTGCAGGCCGGGGGTAGAGTGACTGGGTCAGGGTAACGGGGAGAGTGAGGGTCAGTGTGCCAGTCTGCAGGCTGGGCGGAGTGACTGGGCCAGGGTAACGGGGAGAGTGAGTGTCAGTGTGCCAGTCTGCAGGCTGGGCGGAGTGACTGAGTCAGGGTAACGGGGAGAGTGAGTGTCAGTGTGCCAGTCTGCAGGCCGGGCGGAGTGACTGGGTCAGGGTAACGGGGAGAGTGAGTGTCAGTGTGCCAGTCTGCAGGCCGGGCGGAGTGACTGGGTCAGCGTAACGGGGAGAGTGAGTGTCAGTGTGCCAGTCTGCAGGCCTGGCGGAGTGACTGGGTCAGGGTAACGGGGAGAGTGAGTGTCAGTGTGCCAGCCTGCAGGCTGGGCGGAGTGACTGGGTCAGGGTAACGGGGAGAGTGAGGGTCAGTCCCAGTCTGCAGGCCCTGCGGAGTGACTGGGTCAGGGTAACGGGGAGAGTGAGTGTCAGTGTGCCAGTCTGCAGGCCGGGCGCAATGACTGGGTCAGGGTAACGGGTAGAGTGAGTGTCAGTGTGCCAGCCTGCAGGCCGGACGCAGTGACTGGGTCAGTGTAACGGGGAGAGTGAGGGTCAGTGTGCCAGTCTGCAGGCCGGGCGCAATGACTGGGTCAGGGTAACGGGGAGAGTAAGTGTCAGTGTGCCAGTCTGCAGGCCGGGCGCAGTGACTGGGTCAGTGTAACGGGGAGAGTGAGGGTCAGTGTGCCAGTCTGCAGGCCGGGCGCAATGACTGGGTCAGGGTAACGGGTAGAGTGAGTGTCAGTGTGCCAGCCTGCAGGCCGGACGCAGTGACTGGGTCAGGGTAACGGGGAGAGTGAGGGTCAGTGTGCCAGTCTACAGGCCGGGCGCAGTGACTGGGTCAGGGTAACGGGGAGAGTGAGGGTCAGTGTGCCAGTCTGCAGGCCGGGCGGAATGACTGGGTCAGGGTAATGTGGAGAGTGAGGGTCAGTGTGCCAGTCTACAGGCCGGGCGCAGTGACTGGGTCAGGGTAACGGGGAGAGTGAGGGTCAGTGTGCCAGTCTACAGGCCGGGCGCAGTGACTGGGTCAGGGTAACGGGGTGAGTGAGGGTCAGTGTGCCAGCCTGCAGGCCGGGCGCAGTGACTGGGTCAGGATAACGGGGAGAGTGAGTGTCAGTGTGCCAGTCTGCAGGCCGTTCGGAGTGACTGGGTCAGGGCAACGGGGAGAGTGAGGGTCAGTGTGCCAGTCTGCAGGCCGGACGCAGTGACTGGGTCAGGGTAACGGGGAGAGTGAGGGTCAGTGTGCCAGTCTGCAGGCCGGACGCAGTGACTGGGTCAGGGTAACGGGGAGAGTGAGGGTCAGTGTGCCAGTCTGCAGGCCGGGCGGAGTGACTGGGTCAGGGTAACGGGGAGAGTGAGGGTCAGTGTGCCAGTCTGCAGGCCGGGCGAAGTGACTGGGTCAGGGTAACTGGGAGAGTGAGGGTCAGTGTGCCAGTCTGCAGGCCGGGCGGAGTGACTGGGTCAGGGTAACGGGGAGAGTGAGGGTCACTGTGCCAGCCTGCAGGCCGGGCGAAGTGACTGAGTCAGGGTAACTGGGAGAGTGAGTGTCAGTGTGCCAGCCTGCAGGCCCGGCAGAGTGACTGGGTCAGGGTAACGGGGAGAGTGAGGGTTAGTGTGCCAGTCTGCAGGCCGGGCGGAGTGACCGGGTCAGGGTAACGGGGAGAGTGAGTGTCAGTGTGCCAGCCTGCAGGCCGGGCGAAGTGACTGAGTCAGGGTAACGGGGAGAGTGAGTGTCAGTGTGCCAGCCTGCAGGCCCGGCAGAGTGACTGGGTCAGGGTAACGGGGAGAGTGAGGGTTAGTGTGCCAGTCTGCAGGCCGGGCGGAGTGACCGGGTCAGGGTAACGGCGAGAGTCAGTGTCAGTGTGCCAGTCTGCAGGCCGGGCGGAGTGACTGGGTCAGGGTAACGGGGAGAATGAGGGTCAGTGTGCCAGTGTGCAGGCCGGGCGGAGTGACTGGGTCAGGGTAACGTGGAGAGAGAGTGTCAGTGTGCCAGTCTGCAGGCAAGGGCGGAGTGACTGGGTCAGGGTAACGGGGAGAGTGAGGGTCAGTGTGCCAGTCTGCAGGCCGAGGGTAGAGTGACTGGGTCAGGGTAACGGGGAGAGTGAGTGTCAGTGTGCCAGTCTGCAGGCCGGGCGGAGTGACCGGGTCAGGGTAACGGCGAGAGTCAGTTTCAGTGTGCCAGTCTGCAGACCGGGCAGAGTGACTGGGTCAGGGTAATGTGGAGAGTGAGGGTCAGTGTGCCAGCCTGCAGGCCGGACGCAGTGACTGGGTCAGGGTAACGGGGAGAGTGAGTGTCAGTGTGCCAGCCTGCAGGCCGGACGCAGTGACTGGGTCAGGGTAACGGGGAGAGTGAGAGTCAGTGTGCCAGTCTGCAGGCCGGGCGGAGTGACTGGGTCAGGGTAACGGGGAGAGTGAGGGTCAGTCCCAGTCTGCAGGCCGGGCGGAGTGACTGAGTCAGGGTAACGGGGAGAGTGAGTGTCAGTGTGCCAGTCTGCAGGCCTGGCGGAGTGACTGGGTCAGCGTAACGGGGAGAGTGACGGTCAGTGTGCCAGTCTGCAGGCCGGGCGCAATGACTGGGTCAGGGTAACGGGGAGAGTGAGTGTCAGTGTGCCAGTCTGCAGGCCTGGCGGAGTGACTGGGTCAGCGTAACGGGGAGAGTGACGGTCAGTGTGCCAGTCTGCAGGCCGGGCGGAGTGACTGGGTCAGGGTAACGGGGAGAGTGAGTGTCAGTGTGCCAGTCTGCAGGCCGGGCGCAGTGACTGGGTCAGGGTAACGGGGAGAGTGAGGGTCAGTGTGCCAGTCTGCAGGCCGGGCGCAATGACTGGGTCAGGGTAATGTGGAGAGTGAGGGTCAGTGTGCCAGCCTGCAGGCCGTGCGCAGTGACTGGGTCAGGGTAACGGGAAGAGCGAGGGTCAGTGTGCCAGTCCGCAGGCCGGGCGCAGTGACTGGGTCAGGGTAACGGGGAGAGTGAGGGTCAGTGTGCCAGTCTGCAGGCCGGGCGCAGTGACTTGGTCAGGGTAACGGGGAGAGTGAGGGTCAGTGTGCCAGTCTGCAGGCCGGGCGGAGCGACTGTGTCAGGGTAACCGGGAGAGTGAGTGTCAGTGTGCCAGTCTGCAGGCCGGGCGGAGTGACTGGGTCAGGGAAACTGGGAGAGTGAGTGTCAGTGTGCCAGTCTGCAGGCCGGGCGGAGTGACTGGGTCAGGGTAACGGGGAGAGTGAGGGTCAGTGTGCCAGTCTGCAGGCCGGGCGGAGTGACCGGGTCAGGGAAACTGGGAGAGTGAGTGTCAGTGTGCCAGTCTGCAGGCCGGGCGGAGTGACTGGGTCAGGGTAACGGGGAGAGTGAGGGTCAGTGTGCCAGTCTGCAGGCCGGGCGGAGTGACTGGGTCAGGGTAACGGGGAGAGTGAGGGTCAGTCCCAGTCTGCAGGCCGGGCGGAGTGACTGAGTCAGGGTAACGGGGAGAGTGAGTGTCGGTGTGCCAGTCTGCAGGCCTGGCGGAGTGACTGGGTCAGGGTAACGGGGAGAGTGAGGGTCAGTGTGCCAGTCTGCAGGATGGGCGCAGTGACTGGGTCAGGGTAACGGGGAGAGTGAGTGCCAGTGTGCCAGTCTGCAGGACGGGCGCAGTGACTGGGTCAGCGTAACGGGGAGAGTGAGGGTCAGTGTGCCAGTCTGCAGGACGGGCGCAATGACTGGGCCAGGGTAATGTGGAGAGTGAGGGTCAGTGTACCAGCCTGCAGGCCGTGCTGAGTGACTGGGTCAGGGTAACGGGAAGCGCGAGGGTCAGTGTGCCAGTCCGCAGGCCGGGCGCAGTGACTGGGTCAGGGTAACGGGGAGAGTGAGTGTCAGTGTGCCAGTCTGCAGGCCGGGCGGAGTGACTGGGTCAGCGTAACGGGGAGAGTGAGTGTCAATGTGCCAGTCTACAGGCCGGGCGCAGTGACTGGGTCAGGGTAACGGGGAGAGTGAGGGTCAGTGTGCCAGTCTGCAGGCCGGGCGCAATGACTGGGCCAGGGTAATGTGGAGAGTGAGGGTCAGTGTGCCAGTCTGCAGTCCGGGCGCATTGACTGGGTCAGGGTAACGGGGAGAGTGAGGGTCAGTGTGCCAGTCTGCAGGCCGGGCGGAGTGACTGGGTCAGGGTAACGGGGAGAGTGAGTGTCAGTGTGCCAGTCTGCAGGCCGGGCGGAGTGACTGGGTCAGGGGAACGGGGAGAGTGAGTGTCAGTGTGCCAGTCTGCTGGCCGGGCGGAGTGACTGGGTCAGGGAAACTGGGAGAGTGAGTGTCAGTGTGCCAGTCTGCAGGCCGGGCGGAGTGACTGGGTCAGGGTAACGGGGAGAGTGAGGGTCAGTGTGCCAGTCTGCAGGCCCGGCAGAGTGACTGGGTCAGGGTAACGGGGAGAGTGAGGGTCACTGTGCCAGCCTGCAGGCCGGGCGGAGTGACTGGGTCAGGGGAACGGGGAGAGTGAGGGTCAGTGTGCCAGTCTGCAGGCCCGGCAGAGTGACTGGGTCAGGGGAACGGGGAGAGTGAGTGTCAGTGTGCCAGTCTGCAGGCCGGGCGGAGTGACTGCGTCAGGATAACTGGGAGAGTGAGTGTCAGTGTGCCAGTCTGCAGGCCGGGCGGAGTGACTGGGTCAGGGTAACGGGGAGAGTGAGTGTCAGTGTGCCAGTCTGCAGGCCGGGCGGAGTGACTGGGTCAGGGTAACGGGGAGAGTGAGGGTTAGTGTGCCAGTCTGCAGGCCGGGCGGAGTGACTGGGTCAGGGTAACGGGGAGAGTGAGTGCCAGTGTGCCAGTCTGCAGGCCCGGCAGAGTGACTGGGTCAGGGTAACGGGGAGAGTGAGTGTCAGTGTGCCAGCCTGCAGGCCGGGCGGAGTGACCGGGTCAGGGTAACGGGGAGAGTGAGTGTCAGTGTGCCAGTCTGCAGGCCGGGCGGAGTGACTGAGTCAGGGTAACGGGGAGAGTGAGTGTCAGTGTGCCAGTCTACAGGCCGGGCTGAGTGACTGGGTCAGGGTAACGGGGAGAGTGAGTGTCAGTGTGCCAGCCTGCAGGCCGGGCGGAGTGACTGGGTCAGGGTAACGGGGAGAGTGAGTGCCAGTGTGCCAGTCTGCAGGCCCGGCAGAGTGACTGGGTCAGCGTAACGGGGAGAGTGAGGGTCAGTGTGCCAGTCCGCAGGCCGTGCGGAGTGACTGGGTCAGGGTAACGGGGAGAGTGAGTGTCAGTGTGCCAGTCAGCAGGCCGGGCGGAGTGACTGGGTCAGGGTAACGGGGAGAGTGAGTGTCAGTGTGCCAGTCTGCAGGCCGGGCGGAGTGACTGGGTCAGGGTAACGGGGAGAGTGAGTGTCAGTGTGCCAGTCTGCAGGCCGGGCGGAGTGACTGAGTCAGGGTAACGGGGAGAGTGAGTGTCAGTGTGCCAGTCTGCAGGCCGGGCGGAGTGACTGGGTCAGGGTAACGGGGAGTGAGGGTCAGTCTCAGTCTGCAGGCCGGGCGGAGTGACTGGGTCAGGGTAACGTGGAGAGAGAGTGTCAGTGTGCCAGTCTGCAGGCCGGGCGGAGTGACTGGGTCAGGGTAACGGGGAGAGTGAGTGTCAGTGTGCCAGTCTGCAGGCTGGGCGGAGTGACTGAGTCAGGGTAACGGGGAGAGTGAGTGTCAGTGTGCCAGTCTGCAGGCCGGGCGCAGTGACTGGGTCAGGGTAACGGGGAGAGTGACGGTCAGTGCCAGTCTGCAGGCCGGGGGTAGAGTGACTGGGTCAGGGTAACGGGGAGAGTGAGGGTCAGTGTGCCAGTCTGCAGGCCGGGCGGAGTGACTGGGCCAGGGTAACGGGGAGAGTGAGTGTCAGTGTGCCAGTCTGCAGGCTGGGCGGAGTGACTGAGTCAGGGTAACGGGGAGAGTGAGTGTCAGTGTGCCAGTCTGCAGGCCGGGCGGAGTGACTGGGTCAGGGTAACGGGGAGAGTGAGTGTCAGTGTGCCAGTCTGCAGGCCGGGCGGAGTGACTGGGTCAGCGTAACGGGGAGAGTGAGTGTCAGTGTGCCAGTCTGCAGGCCTGGCGGAGTGACTGGGTCAGGGTAACGGGGAGAGTGAGTGTCAGTGTGCCAGCCTGCAGGCCGGGCGGAGTGACTGGGTCAGGGTAACGGGGAGAGTGAGGGTCAGTCCCAGTCTGCAGGCCCTGCGGAGTGACTGGGTCAGGGTAACGGGGAGAGTGAGTGTCAGTGTGCCAGTCTGCAGGCCGGGCGCAATGACTGGGTCAGGGTAACGGGTAGAGTGAGTGTCAGTGTGCCAGCCTGCAGGCCGGACGCAGTGACTGGGTCAGGGTAACGGGGAGAGTAAGTGTCAGTGTGCCAGTCTGCAGGCCGGGCGCAGTGACTGGGTCAGTGTAACGGGGAGAGTGAGGGTCAGTGTGCCAGTCTGCAGGCCGGGCGCAATGACTGGGTCAGGGTAACGGGTAGAGTGAGTGTCAGTGTGCCAGCCTGCAGGCCGGACGCAGTGACTGGGTCAGGGTAACGGGGAGAGTGAGGGTCAGTGTGCCAGTCTACAGGCCGGGCGCAGTGACTGGGTCAGGGTAACGGGGAGAGTGAGGGTCAGTGTGCCAGTCTGCAGGCCGGGCGGAATGACTGGTTCAGGGTAATGTGGAGAGTGAGGGTCAGTGTGCCAGTCTACAGGCCGGGCGCAGTGACTGGGTCAGGGTAACGGGGAGAGTGAGGGTCAGTGTGCCAGTCTACAGGCCGGGTGCAGTGACTGGGTCAGGGTAACGGGGTGAGTGAGGGTCAGTGTGCCAGTCTGCAGGCCGGGCGCAGTGACTGGGTCAGGGTAACGGGGAGAGTGAGTGTCAGTGTGCCAGTCTGCAGGCCGTTCGGAGTGACTGGGTCAGGGTAACGGGGAGAGTGAGGGTCAGTGTGCCAGTCTGCAGGCCGGACGCAGTGACTGGGTCAGGGTAACGGGGAGAGTGAGGGTCAGTGTGCCAGTCTGCAGGCCGGGCGGAATGACTGGGTCAGGGTAACGGGGAAAGTGAGGGTCAGTGTGCCAGTCTGCAGGCCGGACGCAGTGACTGGGTCAGGGTAACGGGGAGAGTGAGGGTCAGTGTGCCAGTCTGCAGGCCGGGCGGAGTGACTGGGTCAGGGTAACGGGGAGAGTGAGGGTCAGTGTGCCAGCCTGCAGGCCGGGCGGAGTGACTGGGTCAGGGTAACGGGGCGAGTGAGTGTCAGTGTGCCAGTCTGCAGGCCGGGCGGAGTGACTGGGTCAGGGTAACGGGGAGAGTGAGTGTCAGTGTGCCAGTCTGCAGGCCGGGGCTAGAGTGTCTGGGTCAGGGTAACGGGGAGAGTGAGGGTCAGTGTGCCAGTCTGCAGGCCGGGCGGAGTGACTGGGTCAGGGTAACGGGGAGAGTGAGGGTCAGTGTGCCAGTCTGCAGGCCGGGCGGGGTGACTGGGTCAGGGTAACGGGGAGAGTGAGGGTCAGTGTGCCAGTCTGCAGGCCGGGCGGAGTGACCTGGTCAGCGTAACGGGGAGAGTGAGTGTCAGTGTGCCAGTCTGCAGGCCTGGCGGAGTGACTGGGTCAGGGTAACGGGGAGAGTGAGTGTCAGTGTGCCAGCCTGCAGGCCGGGCGGAGTGACTGGGTCAGGGTAACGGGGAGAGTGAGGGTCAGTCCCAGTCTGCAGGCCCTGCGGAGTGACTGGGTCAGGGTAACGGGGAGAGTGAGTGTCAGTGTGCCAGTCTGCAGGCCGGGCGCAATGACTGGGTCAGGGTAACGGGTAGAGTGAGTGTCAGTGTGCCAGCCTGCAGGCCGGACGCAGTGACTGGGTCAGGGTAACGGGGAGAGTAAGTGTCAGTGTGCCAGTCTGCAGGCCGGGCGCAGTGACTGGGTCAGTGTAACGGGGAGAGTGAGGGTCAGTGTGCCAGTCTGCAGGCCGGGCGCAATGACTGGGTCAGGGTAACGGGTAGAGTGAGTGTCAGTGTGCCAGCCTGCAGGCCGGACGCAGTGACTGGGTCAGGGTAACGGGGAGAGTGAGGGTCAGTGTGCCAGTCTACAGGCCGGGCGCAGTGACTGGGTCAGGGTAATGGGGAGAGTGAGGGTCAGTGTGCCAGTCTGCAGGCCGGGCGGAATGACTGGGTCAGGGTAATGTGGAGAGTGAGGGTCAGTGTGCCAGTCTACAGGCCGGGCGCAGTGACTGGGTCAGGGTAACGGGGAGAGTGAGGGTCAGTGTGCCAGTCTACAGGCCGGGTGCAGTGACTGGGTCAGGGTAACGGGGTGAGTGAGGGTCAGTGTGCCAGTCTGCAGGCCGGGCGCAGTGACTGGGTCAGGGTAACGGGGAGAGTGAGTGTCAGTGTGCCAGTCTGCAGGCCGTTCGGAGTGACTGGGTCAGGGTAACGGGGAGAGTGAGGGTCAGTGTGCCAGTCTGCAGGCCGGACGCAGTGACTGGGTCAGGGTAACGGGGAGAGTGAGGGTCAGTGTGCCAGTCTGCAGGCCGGGCGGAATGACTGGGTCAGGGTAACGGGGAAAGTGAGGGTCAGTGTGCCAGTCTGCAGGCCGGACGCAGTGACTGGGTCAGGGTAACGGGGAGAGTGAGGGTCAGTGTGCCAGTCTGCAGGCCGGGCGGAGTGACTGGGTCAGGGTAACGGGGAGAGTGAGCGTCAGTGTGCCAGCCTGCAGGCCGGGCGGAGTGACTGGGTCAGGGTAACGGGGCGAGTGAGTGTCAGTGTGCCAGTCTGCAGGCCGGGCGGAGTGACTGGGTCAGGGTAACGGGGAGAGTGAGTGTCAGTGTGCCAGTCTGCAGGCCGGGGCTAGAGTGTCTGGGTCAGGGTAACGGGGAGAGTGAGGGTCAGTGTGCCAGTCTGCAGGCCGGGCGGAGTGACTGGGTCAGGGTAACGGGGAGAGTGAGGGTCAGTGTGCCAGTCTGCAGGCCGGGCGGGGTGACTGGGTCAGGGTAACGGGGAGAGTGAGGGTCAGTGTGCCAGTCTGCAGGCCGGGCGGAGTGACCTGGTCAGGGGAACGGGGAGAGTGAGGGTCAGTGTGCCAGTCTGCAGGCCTGGCGGAGTGACTGGGTCAGGGTAACGGGGAGAGTGAGGGTCAGTGTGCCAGTCTGCAGGCCGGGCGGAGTGACTGGGTCAGGGTAACGGGGAGAGTGAGGGTCAGTGTGCCAGTCTGCAGGCCGGGCGCAGTGACTGGGTCAGGGTAGCGGGGGAGAGTGAGGGTCAGTGTGCCAGTCTGCAGGCCGGGCGGAGTGACTGGGTCAGGGTAACGGGGAGAGTGAGGGTCAGTGTGCCAGCCTGCAGGCCGGGCGGAGTGACTGGGTCAGGGTAACTGGGAGAGTGAGGGTCAGGGTGACTGGCAGCGACTGCGTCGTGGTGACAGTGAGTGAGGGTCGGGGTGACGATGGTTTTATACCTCTCTCCCTCTCCCTCTCTCTCTCTCTCTCTGACACGCACACTCACACAGCCAGATGCTCCTGGGGGTGGCTGTGAGGAGTCGGATGATGATGGTTTTGATCTCTCTCTCCCTCTCATGCACACAGAGCTGATAGACTGCTCCCTTACAGACGGTCCTGGCTTACTGGGAGTCCAGTCCTGTACAGCCCAATTCTACCGAGTACACCGAGACAAAGTGAGTATAGGAGAGTGGCTCTCTACCTCCCCCTGCTGCTTGGGAACCAGCCGCTCACCCTCCCTTCCTCCGACTCATCTCCCTCCCTCCTACCATCTCTCCCTCCCCCACACCCCTCCCCCTCACCCTTCCCTCCCTCACCCTCACCCTTTCCCTCCTTTGTGAGCCTCGGACTGGGCCCCTCCCTTTCACCCCCCCTCCTTCCCTCCCACTGCGTTCCTCGGACGTGGATGGAAAATCTCTCTCCCTCCCTGCCCCTTTCTCTGCTCGCCTTGGGTCAGGTCCTCCCTCTCTCTGTTTCATGCCTCCCCCACTCACCTCCTACCCTCGCCCCCTCCCCCTTGCCCCCCTCCCCCCGCCCCCCCTCCCCCTTGCCCCCCATCCCACTCGCCCCCCTTCCCCCTCGCCACCCCTCGTCCCCCTCGCCCCTCACCCTCTGACTCGCCTACCCTCCCCCACCCCCTCCCCTCGCCCCCTCCTCCACCTCGCCCTTCCTCCCCCTCACCCCCCTCCTCCTCGCCGCCCCGCCCCCTCACCCCCTCCCCTCGCCCCCCCTTGACCTCACCCCCGCTCCCCTCGCCACCCTCCCCTCGCCCCCCCTTCCCCCTCATCTCCCCTCCCCTCGCCCCCCCCCCCTTCGTCCCTCACTCCCCCTCGCCCCTTCCTCCTCGCCCCCTCACCCCCTCCCCCTCACCCCCTCCGCCTCATCCCCCCCGCCCTCGACCCCCTCGCTCCCCCTTGACCCCCACCTCCTCAACCCCCTCCCCTCCCCCTCTCCGCTCCCCCCTCCCCTCTCCCCTCCCCCTCCCACCCCTCTCCCTCCTGTCCCCCTCCCCTCTCCTCCTTCCCCTCTTCCCCTCCCCCCCTCCCCACACTCCCCCGTCCTTTCCTCCCCCTCCCGTCCTTCTCCCCCCCCCCCCCCTCTCCCGTCCTCCCCTCCCTCCTCTCGTTTTGTGTGTGTCTATCTCTGTCTCTCTCTCTGTTTCTGTGTCTGTGTATGTGTGTGTCTCTCTCACTCTGTCTCTCTTACTTTTGGCTCGCTCTGTATGTCTCTCTCTCACTCTCTATCTCTCACTCTCTCTTTTTGTCCTCTCACGTTCTTGGTCTCTCTCTGTCTCACTGTGTGCCTCTGTCTTTCTCTGTGTCTCTCTGTCTGTCTCTCTCTCTCTCTTTGTCTCTGTCTCTCTTTCTGTCTCTCTCTCACTCTGACTCTCTCTCTCCATCTCTGTGTGTCTCTATCTCTCTCTCTGTCTCCCCCTGTGTGCTTCCCCCTGTCTCTTTCTGTCTCTCTCTTTGTCTCTCTCTGTCTCTCTTTCTGTCTCTCTTTTTCTGTCTCCCTCTTTCTGTCTCTCTCTGTCTCTGTTTCTCTCTCTTTCTATCTCTGTCTCTCTCTCTCTGTCTCTCTCTCTCTCTCTCTGTCTCTCTCTCTCTGTCTCTCTCTCTCCGTCTCTCTGTCTCTCTCTCTCTGTCTCTCTCTCTGTTTGTGTCTCTCTCTCTCTCTCTTTCTGCCTCTCTCTGTCTCTCTCTGTCTCTCTCTTTCTCTCGCTGTCTCTCTCACTCTGCCACTCTCCGTCTCTCTCTCTCCATCTCTGTGTGTGTCTCTCTCTCTCTCTCTCTCCCTGTCTCCCCCTCTCTCTCTGTCTGTCTCTTTCTATCCTTTTGTGTCTGTCTCTCTCTCTCCCTCTCTGTCTCGCTCTCTGGTTCTCTCCCTCTCAGTCTCACTCTGTTTGTATGTGTGTATGTGTCTCTCTCTCTATATCTCACCCTCTGTCTCTCTCTCGCTGTCTCTTTCTCAGTCTCTCCTTGTCTGTCTCTGTGCCTCACTCATACTCTTGTTTCTCTCACTTTCTGTGTGCTTCTGTATTTCCCTGTGTGCGTCTCTCTCTCTGTCAGTATCTCTCTCTCTGTCTCCCTCTTTGACTCTCTCTGTGTCTCTCTCCCTCTGTGTCTCCCCCTCTGACACTCTCTGACACTTTCTCTGTCGCCATCTCTCTCTCTCTCTCTCTCTCTTTGTGTCTGTCTCTCTCTGTCTTGCTATCTCTCTCTCTCTGTCTCGCTGTCTCTCTCTCTGTCTCGCTGTCTCTCTCTGTCTCTTTTTCTGTCTCTCCATGTCTGTCTCTGTGTGTGTCTCTCGCTCTGTGTGTGTGTGTCTCTCTCTCTGGGCCTCTCACTCTTGATGTCTCTCCTCTCTTTCGGTCTGTCTCTCTCTCACTTTGTCTCCTTCTGTCTTTCACTCTCTCGGTGTCGGTGTGTCTCTCTTGATGTCTCTGTCTGTCTCTCTGTCTCCCTCTCTCTCTCTGGCACTCTCTCTCTCTGTCTCTCTAACCCTGTCTCCCCTGTCCTTCTCTCACTCTCCCTTTCTCCGTCTCTCTCTCTCTCTGGCACTTTCTCTGGCTGTCTGTCTCTCCCTCAGTGAGTATCTCTCTGTCTCTCTCTCTCTGTCCCGCTGTGTCCCTCTGTCTCTCTACGTCTCGCTCTGTCTCACTCTCTCTGTGTCTCTGTCTCTCTCTCTCTCTGTCTCCCTCTCTCTCTCTGTCTCCCTCTTTCTGTGTCTCCCTCTCTCTGTGTCTCCCTCTCTCTGTGACTCCCTCTCTCTGTGTCTCCCTCTCTCTGTGACTCCCTCTCTCTGTGTCTCCCTCTCTCTGTGTCTCCCTCTTTCTGTGTCTCCCTTACTCCGTGTCTCTGTTTCTCTCTCTCACTGTCTCTCTCTGCGACCTTCTCTCACTCGGTCGGTCTCTTTGGCGCTCTCTCTGTCCTTCCCTCCGTGTGTGTCTCGCTGTGTGCCTCTGTATTTTTCTATGAGTGTCTCTCTCTCTCTCTTTGACTCTCTGTCTCTCTCTCTTTCTCGCTGTCTGTATCTCTCTCTGTCTGTCTGTCTCTTCTCTCCCTTGCTCTCTTTGACTCTCTCTATGTCTCTCACTCATTCTCTCTCTGTCTCCCTCTCATTCTCTCTCCTCTCTCTGTCTCCCTCTCTGTCTCTCTCTGCCTCTGTGTTTGTGTGTGTGTCTCTCCCTCTCTGTGTTACTCCCTCTCTGGCCAGGATTCTCCAAAGCCAAGTGCTGACGCTGGCGTGAAAAGCGGCGCCAACCACTCTTTCGCTCTGTGTCTCTTTCGCTCTGTGTCTTTTTCGCTCTGTGTCTTTTTCGCTCTGTGTCTTTTTCGCTCTGTGTCTTTTTCGCTCTGTGTCTTTTTCGCTCTGTGTCTCTTTCGCTCTGTGTCTCTTTCGCTCTGTGTATTTTTCGCTCTGTCTTTTCCGCTCTGTGTCTTTTTCGCTCTGTGTCTTTTTCGCTCTGTGTCTTTTTCGCTCTGTGTATTTTTCGCTCTGTCTTTTCCGCACTGTGTCTTTTTCGCACTGTGTCTTTTTCGCTCTGTGTCTTTTTCGCTCTGTGTCTTTTTCGCTCGGTGTCTTTTTCGCACTGTGTCTTTTTCGCTCTGTGTCTTTTTCGCTCTGTGTCTTTTTCGCTCTGTGTCTTTTTCGCTCTGTGTCTTTTTCGCTCGGTGTCTTTTTCGCTCTGTGTCTTTTTCGCTCTGTGTCTTTTTCGCTCTGTGTCTTTTTCGCTCTGTGTCTTTTTCGCTCTGTGTCTTTTTCGCTCTGTGTCTTTTTCGCTCTGTGTCTTTTTCGCTCTGTGTCTTTTTCGCTCTGTGTCTTTTTCGCTCTGTGTCTTTTTCGCTCTGTGTCTCTTTCGCTCTGTGTCTCTTTCGCTCTGTGTATTTTTCGCTCTGTCTTTTCCGCTCTGTGTCTTTTTCGCTCTGTGTCTTTTTCGCTCTGTGTCTTTTTCGCTCTGTATCTTTTTCGCTCTGTGTCTTTTTCGCTCTGTGTCTTTTCCGCTCTGTGTCTTTTTCGCTCTGTGTCTTTTTCGCTCTGTGTCTTTTTCGCACTGTGTCTTTTTCGCTCTGTGTCTTTTTCGCTCTGTCTTTTTCGCTCTGTGTCTTTTTCGCTCTGTGTCTTTTTCGCTCTGTGTCTTTTTCGCTCTGTGTCTTTTTCGCACTGTGTCTTTTTCGCTCTGTGTCTTTTTCGCTCTGTGTCTTTTTCGCTCTGTGTCTTTTTGGCTCTGTGTCTTTTTCGCTCTGTGTCTTTTTCGCTCTGTGTCTTTTTCGCTCTGTGTCTTTTTGGCTCTGTGTCTTTTTCGCTCTGTCTTTTTCGCTCTGTCTTTTTCGCTCTGTGTCTTTTTCGCTCTGTCTTTTTCGCTCTGTCTTTTTCGCACTGTGTCTTTTTCGCTCTGTGTCTTTTTGGCTCTGTGTCTTTTTCGCTCTGTGTCTTTTTCGCTCTGTGTCTTTTTCGCTCTGTGTCTTTTTCGCTCTGTGTCTTTTTCGCTCTGTGTCTTTTTCGCACTGTGTCTTTTTCGCTCTGTGTCTTTTTGGCTCTGTGTCTTTTTCGCTCTGTCTTTTTCGCTCTGTCTTTTTCGCTCTGTGTCTTTTTCGCTCTGTGTCTTTTTCGCTCTGTGTCTTTTTCGCTCTGTGTCTTTTTCGCTCTGTGTCTTTTTCGCTCTGTGTCTTTTTCGCTCTGTGTCTTTTTCGCTCTGTGTCTCTTTCGCTCTGTGTCTCTTTCGCTCTGTGTATTTTTCGCTCTGTCTTTTCCGCTCTGTGTCTTTTTCGCTCTGTGTCTTTTTCGCTCTGTGTCTTTTTCGCTCTGTATCTTTTTCGCTCTGTGTCTTTTTCGCTCTGTGTCTTTTTCGCTCTGTGTCTTTTTCGCTCTGTGTCTTTTTCGCACTGTGTCTTTTTCGCTCTGTGTCTTTTTCGCTCTGTGTCTTTTTCGCTCTGTGTCTTTTTCGCTCTGTCTTTTTCGCTCTGTGTCTTTTTCGCTCTGTGTCTTTTTCGCTCTGTGTCTTTTTCGCTCTCTGTCTTTTTCGCTCTCTGTCTTTTTCGCTCTCTGTCTTTTTCGCTCTCTGTCTTTTTCGCTCTCTGTCTTTCTGCGTGTGTGTCTGTCTGTGTCTTTCTCTGTCTCTATTTCTCTCTGTCTCTATGTCTCTCCCTGGCTCCAACACCCTGTCTCTTTCTCTCTTTCTCTGTGTCTCTCTTTGTGTCTCTCTCTGTGTCTTTCCCTCTCTGTGTCTTTCCCTCTCTGTGTCTTTCCCTCTCTGTGTCGTTCCTTCTCTGTGTCTCACTGTCTTTTTCTCTCTTTGTGTCTCGCTCTGTGTGTGTCTCGCCCTGTCTCCCTATCTCTATCTCCCTGTTTCTCCATGTGCGTCTCTCTATGTCTATCTCTCTTTCTCCCTCTCTGTTTTTCTCTCTGTGTCTCTCGCTGTCTCTCTATCTCCCATGTGTCTCTCTTGTGTGTGTGTGTCTCTCTCTGTCACTCTCTCTCTTTCTCTGTGTGTCTCTGTGTGTGTCTCTCTCTCTGTAACTCTCTGTGTGTCTCTGTGTGTGTGTGTGTGTGTCTGTGTGTGTGTGTCTGTGTGTGTCTCTCTGTGTGTCTCTCTGTGTGTCTGTGTGTGTGTGTCTGTGTGCGTGAGTCTGTGTGCGTGAGTCTGTGTGCGTGAGTCTGTGTGCGTGTGTGTACATGTGTGTATGCGGGTGTCTCTGCATGTGTCTCTGTGCGTGTGTCTATGCGTGTGTGTGTGCGTGAGTCTGTGTGCGTGTGTCTGTGCGTGTCTGTGTGCGTGTGTCTGCGCGTGTCTGTGTGCGTGTCTGTGCGCGTGACTCTGCGTGTGTCTATGCGTGTGTGTGTGTGTGTCCGTGTGCGCATCTGCGTGTGCCTGTGTGCGTGTGTCTGTGTGCGCGTGTCTGTGTGCGTGTCTGTGTGCGCGTGTCTGTGCGCGTGTGTGTGCGCGGGTTTCTCTGCGTGTGTCTATGCGTGTGTGTGTGCGTGTGTCTGTGCGTGTGCCTGTGTGCGTGTGTCTGTGCGTGTGTCGGTGTGTGTGTGTCTGTGTGCGTGTGTCTGTGTGCGTGTGTCTGTGCGTGTGTCTGTGCTTGTGTCTGTGCGTGTGTCTGTGCGCGGGTTTCTCTGCGTGTGTCTCTGTGCGTGTGTCTCTGCGTGTGTCTCTGCGTGTGCCTCTGTGCGTGTGTCTCTGTGCGTGTGTCTCTGCGTGTGTCTCTGCGTGTGTCTCTCCGCGTGTCTCTGTGCGTGTGTCTCTCTGCGTGCGTCTCTGTGCGTGCGTCTCTGTGCGCGCGTCACTGTGCGCGCGTCTCTGTGCGCTCGTCTCTGTGCGCGCGTCTCTGTGCGCGCGTCTCCATGCGTGTGTCTCCATGCGCGTGTCTCTGCACGTGTCTCTGCGCGTGTCTCTGCGCGTGTCTCCGTGCGCGTGTCTCCGTGCGCGTGTCTCCGTGCGCGTGTCTCCGTGCGCCTGTCTCCGTGCGCGTGTCTCTTTGTGCGTGTCTCTGTGCACGTGTCTCTGTTTGCGAGTCTCCATGCGCGAGTCTCCGTGCGCGAGTCTCCGTGCGCGAGTCTCCGTGCGCGAGTCTCCGTGCGCGTGTCTCCGTGCGCGTGTCTCCGTGCGCGTGTCTCCGTGCGCGTGTCTCTGTGCGCGAGTCTCCGTGCGCGAGTCTCCGTGCGCGAGTCTCTGTCTCTCTGTCTCGATGTCTCTCTGTCTCGATGTCTCTCTGTCTCGATGTCTCTCTGTCTCGATGTCTCTCTGTCTCGATGTCTCTCTGTTTCGATGTCTCTGTCTCTCAGTCTCTCTGTCTCAATGTCTCGATGTCTCGATGTCTCGATGTCTCGTTGTCTCGTTGTCTCTCTGTCTCGATGTCTCGATGTCTCTCTGTCTCGATGTCTCTCTGTCTCTGTCTCGATGTCTCTCTGTCTCGATGTCTCTGTCTCGATGTCTCGATGTCTCTGTCTCGATGTCTCGATGTCTCTCTGTCTCGATGTCTCTCTGTCTCGATGTCTCTCTGTCTCGATGTCTCGATGTCTCGATGTCTCTCTGTCTCGATGTCTCGATGTCTCTCTATCTCTCTGTCTCGATGTCTCTCTGTCTCGATGTCTCTCTGTCTCGATGTCTCTCTGTCTCGATGTCTCTCTGTCTCGATGTCTCTCTGTCTCGATGGCTCTCTGTCTCGATGTCTCTCTGTCTCGATGTCTCTCTGTCTCGATGGCTCTCTGTCTCGATGTCTCTCTGTCTCTCTGTCTCGATGTCTCTCTGTCTCTCTGTCTCAATGTCTCGATGTCCCTGTCTCGATGTCTCTCTGTCTCGATGTCTCTCTGTCTCGATGTCTCTCTGTCTCGATGTCTCTCTGTCTCGATGTCTCTCTGTCTCGATGTCTCAATGTCTCTCTGTCTCGATGTCTCTGTCTCGATGTCTTTCTGTCTCGATGTCTCTCTGTCTCGATGTCTCTGTGTCTCTCTGTCTCGATGTCTCGATGTCTCGATGTCTCTCTGTCTCGATGTCTCGATGTCTCGATGTCTCTCTGTCTCGATGTCTCGATGTCTCGATGTCTCTCTGTCTCGATGTCTCTGTCTCGATGTCTCTCTGTCTCTCTGTCTCTGTCTCGATGTCTCGATGTCTCGATGTCTCTGTCTCGATGTCTCTGTCTCGATGTCTCTCTGTCTCTCTGTCTCGATGTCTCGATGTCTCGATGTCTCTCTGTCTCTCTGTCACGATGTCTCTCTGTCTCGATGTCTCACTGTCTCTCTGTCTCGATGTCTCGATGTCTCTCTGTCTCGATGTCTCGATGTCTCTCTATCTCTCTGTCTCGATGTCTCTCTGTCTCGATGTCTCTCTGTCTCGATGTCTCGATGTCTCTCTGTCTCTCTGTCTCGATGTCTCGATGTCTCTCTGTCTCTCTGTCTCGATGTCTCGATGTCTCTCTGTCTCGATGTCTCGATGTCTCGATGTCTCGATGTCTCTCTGTCTCGATGTCTCGATGGCTCGATGTCTCTCTGTCTCGATGTCTCGATGTCTCGATGTCTCGATGTCTCGATGTCTCGATGGCTCGATGTCTCGATGTCTCTCTGTCTCTCTGTCTCTCTGTCTCGATGTCTCGATGTCTCTCTGTCTCGATGTCTCTCTGTCTCACTGTCTCTCTGTCTCTCTGTCTCGATGTCTCTCTGTCTCGATGTCTCGATGTCTCGATGTCTCTCTGTCTCTCTGTCTCTCTGTCTCTCTGTCTCGATGTCTCGATGTCTCGATGTCTCGATGTCTCTCTGTCTCGATGTCTCGATGTCTCTCTGTCTCTCTGTCTCGATGTCTCTCTGTCTCGATGTCTCTCTGTCTCTCTGTCTCGATGCCTCTCTGTCTCGATGTCTCGATGTCTCTCTGTCTCGATGTCTCTCTGTCTCGATGTCTCGATGTCTCGATGTCTCTCTGTCTCTCTGTCTCGATGTCTCTCTGTCTCGATGTCTCTCTGTCTCGATGTCTCGAATCTCGATGTCTCTCTGTCTCGATGTCTCGATGTCTCGATGTCTCTGTCTCGATGTCTTTCTGTCTCGATGTCTCCCTGTCTCGATGTCTCTGTGTCTCTCTGTCTCGATGTCTCGATGTCTCTCTGTCTCGATGTCTCGATGTCTCTCTGTCTCGATGTCTCTCTGTCTCGATGTCTCTCTGTCTCGATGTCTCGATGTCTCTCTGTCTCGATGTCTCTCTGTCTCGATGTCTCTGTCTCAATGTCTCTCTGTCTCTCTGTCTCGATGTCTCGATGTCTCTCTGTCTCTCTGTCACGATGTCTCTCTGTCTCGATGTCTCACTGTCTCTCTGTCTCGATGTCTCGATGTCTCTCTGTCTCGATGTCTCTCTGTCTCGATGTCTCTCTGTCTCGATGTCTCGATGTCTCGATGTCTCTCTATCTCTCTATCTCTCTGTCTCGATGTCTCTCTGTCTCGATGTCTCTCTGTCTCGATGTCTCTCTGTCTCGATGTCTCGATGTCTCGATGTCTCTCTGTCTCGATGTCTCTGTCTCGATGTCTCGATGTCTCGATGTCTCGATGTCTCGATGGCTCGATGTCTCGATGTCTCGATGTCTCGATGTCTCGATGTCTCTCTGTCTCGATGTCTCTCTGTCTCGATGTCTCTCTGTCTCACTGTCTCTCTGTCTCGATGTCTCTCTGTCTCTCTGTCTCTCTGTCTCGATGTCTCGATGTCTCGATGTCTCGATGTCTCGATGTCTCGATGTCTCTCTGTCTCGATGTCTCGATGTCTCTCTGTCTCTCTGTCTCGATGTCTCTCTGTCTCGAAGTCTCTCTGTCTCTCTGTCTCGATGCCTCTCTGTCTCGATGTCTCGATGTCTCTCTGTCTCGATGTCTCTCTGTCTCGATGTCTCTCTGTCTCGATGTCTCTCTGTCTCGATGTCTCGAATCTCGATGTCTCTCTGTCTCGATGTCTCGATGTCTCTCTGTCTCGATGTCTCTGTCTCGATGTCTCGATGTCTCTCTGTCTCGATGTCTCGATGTCTCTCTGTCTCTCTGTCTCTCTGTCTCGATGTCTCTCTGTCTCGATGTCTCTCTGTCTCGATGTCTCTCTGTCTCGATGGCTCTCTGTCTCGATGTCTCTCTGTCTCGATGTCTCTCTGTCTCGATGGCTCTCTGTCTCGATGTCTCTCTGTCTCTCTGTCTCGATGTCTCTCTGTCTCTCTGTCTCAATGTCTCGATGTCCCTGTCTCGATGTCTCTCTGTCTCGATGTCTCTCTGTCTCGATGTCTCTCTGTCTCGATGTCTCTCTGTCTCGATGTCTCTCTGTCTCGATGTCTCAATGTCTCTCTGTCTCGATGTCTCTGTCTCGATGTCTTTCTGTCTCGATGTCTCTCTGTCTCGATGTCTCTGTGTCTCTCTGTCTCGATGTCTCGATGTCTCGATGTCTCTCTGTCTCGATGTCTCGATGTCTCGATGTCTCTCTGTCTCGATGTCTCGATGTCTCGATGTCTCTCTGTCTCGATGTCTCTGTCTCGATGTCTCTCTGTCTCTCTGTCTCTGTCTCGATGTCTCGATGTCTCGATGTCTCTGTCTCGATGTCTCTGTCTCGATGTCTCGATGTCTCTCTGTCTCTCTGTCTCGATGTCTCGATGTCTCTCTGTCTCTCTGTCACGATGTCTCTCTGTCTCGATGTCTCACTGTCTCTCTGTCTCTCTGTCTCTCTGTCTCGATGTCTCTCTGTCTCGATGTCTCGATGTCTCTCTATCTCTCTGTCTCGATGTCTCTCTGTCTCGATGTCTCTCTGTCTCGATGTCTCGATGTCTCTCTGTCTCTCTGTCTCGATGTCTCGATGTCTCTCTGTCTCTCTGTCTCTCTGTCTCGATGTCTCGATGTCTCTCTGTCTCGATGTCTCGATGTCTCGATGTCTCTCTGTCTCGATGTCTCGATGGCTCGATGTCTCTCTGTCTCGATGTCTCGATGTCTCGATGTCTCGATGGCTCGATGTCTCGATGTCTCGATGTCTCTCTGTCTCTCTGTCTCTCTGTCTCGATGTCTCTCTGTCTCGATGTCTCTCTGTCTCACTGTCTCTCTGTCTCTCTGTCTCGATGTCTCTCTGTCTCTCTGTCTCTCTGTCTCGATGTCTCTCTGTCTCTCTGTCTCTCTGTCTCTCTGTCTCGATGTCTCGATGTCTCGATGTCTCGATGTCTCGATGTCTCTCTGTCTCGATGTCTCGATGTCTCTCTGTCTCTCTGTCTCGATGTCTCTCTGTCTCGATGTCTCTCTGTCTCTCTGTCTCGATGCCTCTCTGTCTCGATGTCTCGATGTCTCTCTGTCTCGATGTCTCTCTGTCTCGATGTCTCTCTGTCTCGATGTCTCGATGTCTCGATGTCTCTCTGTCTCGATGTCTCTCTGTCTCGATGTCTCGATGTCTCGAATCTCGATGTCTCTCTGTCTCGATGTCTCGATGTCTCGATGTCTCTGTCTCGATGTCTTTCTGTCTCGATGTCTCCCTGTCTCGATGTCTCTGTGTCTCTCTGTCTCGATGTCTCGATGTCTCTCTGTCTCGATGTCTCGATGTCTCTCTGTCTCGATGTCTCTCTGTCTCGATGTCTCTCTGTCTCGATGTCTCGATGTCTCTCTGTCTCGATGTCTCTCTGTCTCTCTGTCTCGATGTCTCTGTCTCGATGTCTCTCTGTCTCTCTGTCTCGATGTCTCGATGTCTCGATGTCTCTCTGTCTCTCTGTCACGATGTCTCTCTGTCTCGATGTCTCACTGTCTCTCTGTCTCGATGTCTCGATGTCTCTCTGTCTCGATGTCTCTCTGTCTCGATGTCTCTCTGTCTCGATGTCTCTCTGTCTCGATGTCTCGATGTCTCTCTATCTCTCTATCTCTCTGTCTCGATGTCTCTCTGTCTCGATGTCTCTCTGTCTCGATGTCTCTCTGTCTCGATGTCTCGATGTCTCGATGTCTCTCTGTCTCGATGTCTCTGTCTCGATGTCTCGATGTCTCGATGTCTCGATGTCTCGATGGCTCGATGTCTCGATGTCTCGATGTCTCGATGTCTCGATGTCTCGATGTCTCTCTGTCTCGATGTCTCTCTGTCTCGATGTCTCTCTGTCTCACTGTCTCTCTGTCTCGATGTCTCTCTGTCTCTCTGTCTCGATGTCTCGATGTCTCTCTGTCTCTCTGTCTCGATGTCTCGATGTCTCTCTGTCTCGATGTCTCGATGTCTCTCTGTCTCTCTGTCTCTCTGTCTCGATGTCTCTCTGTCTCGAAGTCTCTCTGTCTCTCTGTCTCGATGCCTCTCTGTCTCGATGTCTCGATGTCTCTCTGTCTCGATGTCTCTCTGTCTCGATGTCTCTCTGTCTCGATGTCTCGAATCTCGATGTCTCTCTGTCTCGATGTCTCGATGTCTCTCTGTCTCGATGTCTCTGTCTCGATGTCTCGATGTCTCTCTGTCTCGATGTCTCGATGTCTCTCTGTCTCTCTGTCTCTCTGTCTCGATGTCTCTCTGTCTCGATGTCTAGATGTCTCTGTCTCGATGTCTCTCTGTCTCGATGTCTCTCTGTCTCGATGTCTCTCTGTCTCGATGTCTCTCTGTCTCGATGTCTCTCTGTCTCGATGTCTCTGTCTCGATGTCTCGATGTCTCTCTGTCTCGATGTCTCGATGTCTCTCTGTCTCTCTGTCTCGATGTCTCTCTGTCTCGATGTCTCTCTGTCTCGATGTCTAGATGTCTCTGTCTCGATGTCTCTCTGTCTCGATGTCTCTCTGTCTCGATGTCTCTCTGTCTCGATGTCTTTCTGTCTCGATGTCTCTCTGTCTCGATGTCTCTCTGTCTCGATGTCTCTCTGTCTCGATGTCGCGATGTCTCTCTGTCTCGATGTCTCGATGTCTCTCTGTCTCGATGTCTCTGTCTCGATGTCTCTCTGTCTCGATGTCTAGATGTCTCGATGTCTCTGTCTCGATGTCTCGATGTCTCTCTGTCTCGATGTCTCTCTGTCTCGATGTCTCTCTGTCTCGATGTCTCTCGGTCTCTCTGTCTCGATGTCTCGATGTCGCGATGTCGCGATGTCTCTCTGTCTCTCTGTCTCGATGTCTCGATGTCTCGATGTCTCTCTGTCTCGATGTCTCTGTCTCTCTGTCTCGATGTCTCTGTCTCGATGTCTCGATGTCTCGATGTCTCGATGTCTCTCTGTCTCTCTGTCTCTCTGTCTCTGTCTCGATGTCTCGATGTCTCTCTGTCTCGATGTCTCTGTCTCGATGTCTCGATGTCTCGATGTCTCTCTGTCTCTCTGTCTCTGTCTCGATGTCTCGATGTCTCGATGTCTCTCTGTCTCGATGTCTCGATGTCTCACTGTCTCTCTGTCTCGATGTCTCTCTGTCTCTCTGTCTCGATGTCTCTGTCTCGATGTCTCGATGTCTCGATGTCTCTCTGTCTCGATGTCTCTCTGTCTCTCTGTCTCTCGGTCTCTCTGTCTCGATGTCTCGATGTCGCGATGTCGCGATGTCTCTCTGTCTCTCTGTCTCGATGTCTCGATGTCTCGATGTCTCTCTGTCTCGATGTCTCTGTCTCTCTGTCTCGATGTCTCTGTCTCGATGTCTCGATGTCTCGATGTCTCTCTGTCTCTCTGTCTCTCTGTCTCTGTCTCGATGTCTCGATGTCTCTCTGTCTCGATGTCTCTGTCTCGATGTCTCGATGTCTCGATGTCTCTCTGTCTCTCTGTCTCTGTCTCGATGTCTCGATGTCTCGATGTCTCTCTGTCTCTCTGTCTCTGTCTCGATGTCTCGATGTCTCTCTGTCTCGATGTCTCGATGTCTCACTGTCTCTCTGTCTCGATGTCTCTCTGTCTCTCTGTCTCGATGTCTCTGTCTCGATGTCTCGATGTCTCTCTGTCTCTCTGTCTCGATGTCTCTCTGTCTCGATGTCTCGATGTCTCACTGTCTCTCTGTCTCGATGTCTCTCTGTCTCTCTGTCTCGATGTCTCTGTCTCGATGTCTCGATGTCTCTCTGTCTCGATGTCTCTCTGTCTCGATGTCTCTCTGTCTCGATGTCTAGATGTCTCGATGTCTCTGTCTCGATGTCTCTGTCTCGATGTCTCGATGTCTCTCTGTCTCTCTGTCTCGATGTCTCGATGTCTCGATGTCTCGATGTCTCTCTGTCTCGATGTCTCGATGTCTCTCTGTCTCGATGTCTCTCTGTCTCGATGTCTCTCTGTCCCTCTGTCTCGATGTCTCTCTGTCTCGATGTCTCTGTCTCGATGTCTCTCTGTCTCGATGTCTCGATGTCTCTCTGTCTCTCTGTCTCGATGTCTCGATGTCTCTCTGTCTCGATGTCTCTCTGTCTCGATGTCTCACTGTCTCTCTGTCTCACTGTCTCTCTGTCTCGATGTCTCTCTGTCTCTCTGTCTCTGTCTCGATGTCTCGATGTCTCGATGTCTCGATGTCTCGATGTCTCGATGTCTCGATGTCTCTGTCTCGATGTCTCGATGTCTCGATGTCTCTCTGTCTCGATGTCTCGATGTCTCTCTGTCTCGATGTCTAGATGTCTCGATGTCTCTGTCTCGATGTCTCTGTCTCGATGTCTCTCTGTCTCGATGTCTCTCTGTCTCGATGTCTCTCTGTCCCTCTGTCTCGATGTCTCGATGTCTCGATGTCTCTCTGTCTCGATGTCTCGATGTCTCTCTGTCTCGATGTCTCTCTGTCTCGATGTCTCGATGTCTCTCTGTCTCGATGTCTCACTGTCTCTCTGTCTCGATGTCTCTCTGACTCGATGTCTCTGTCTCGATGTCTAGAAGTCTCGATGTCTCGATGTCTAGATGTCTCGATGTCTCTCTGTCTCTCTGTCTCGATGTCTCTCTGTCTCGATGTCTCTGTCTCGATGTCTCGATGTCTCTCTGTCTCGATGTCTCGATGTCTCGATGTCTCTCTGTCTCGATGTCTCTGTCTCGATGTCTCGATGTCTCGATGTCTCTCTGTCTCGATGTCTCTCTGTCTCGATGTCTCTCTGTCTCTCTGTCTCGATGTCGCGATGTCTCGATGTCTCTCTGTCTCGATGTCTCGATGTCTCTCTGTCTCGATGTCTCACTGTCTCTCTGTCTCGATGTCTCTCTGTCTCTCTGTCTCTGTGTCTCGATGTCTCTGTCTCGATGTCTCTCTGTCTCGATGTCTCTCTGTCTCTCTGTCTCGATGTCTCTGTCTCGATGTCTCTCTGTCTCGATGTCTCTCTGTCTCGATGTCTCTCTGTCTCGATGTCTAGATGTCTCGATGTCTCTGTCTCGATGTCTCTGTCTCGATGTCTCGATGTCTCGATGTCTCGATGTCTCGATGTCTCGATGTCTCTCTGTCTCGATGTCTCTCTGTCTCTCTGTCTCTCTGTCTCGATGTCTCTGTCTCGATGTCTCTGTCTCGATGTCTCTCTGTCTCGATATCTCTCTGTCTCGATGTCTCTGTCTCGATGTCTCTGTCTCGATGTCTCTCTGTCTCGATGTCTCTCTGTCTCTGTCTCTCTGTCTCTCTTTCTCGATGTCTCTCTGTCTCAATGTCTCTCTGTCTCGATGTCTCTCTGTCTCGATGTCTCTCTGTCTCGATGTCTCTCTGTCTCTGTCTCTCTGTCTCTCTTTCTCGATGTCTCTCTGTCTCGATGTCTCTCTGTCTCAATGTCTCTCTGTCTCGATGTCTCTCTGTCTCGATGTCTTTCTGTCTCGATGTCTCTCTGTCTCGATGTCTCTCTGTCTCGATGTCTCTCTGTCTCGATGTCTCTGTCTCGATGTCTCCCTGTCTCGATGTCTCTCTGTCTCGGTCTCGATGTCTCGACGTCTCTCTGTCTCGACGTCTCTCTCTCTCGACGTCTCTGTCTCACTCATGTCTCTCACTCTGTCACTCTTTCTCTCTCTCACTCATTCTCTCTCACTCATTCTCTCTCTCTGTCTGTCTCTCTCTCGCTCCCTCTCACTCTCTCTCTCTCTCACTCTGTCTCTCTCTCTCTGTTCCAGTCATACCGGATGCAGTCCTCTCCGAGGGGGTTGGCCATCATTCTTAGTAATGTGACTTTTGGTGGAGTTCGCGACCTTGTGGATCGAGAGGGCGGCGAGATTGATCAGCTCGTTCTCTCCCAGCTTTTCAAAGATCTGGGATTCAGCATCCTTTCCCTACACAACCAAAGTGCAGAGGTGTGAGTCCTTTCCAAACCAACCGGGAGGCACTGAGCGTGGAGAGTGGTGTCAGGGGCGACTGATGTCTGCGGAGTGGTGTGAGGGGGGGCCTGTGGGGTGTGGTGTGGAGGAGGGCTGAGGCGTGGGGAGTGGTGTGAGGGGGGCTGAGGCGTGGGGAGTGATGTGAGGGGGGGCTGAGGCGTGGGGAGTGGTGTGAGGGGGGCTGAGGCGTGCGGAGTGGTGTGAGGGGGGGCTGAGGCGCGGGGAGTGGTGTGAGGGGGGGGCTGAGGCGTGAGGTGTGGTGTGAGGGGTGGGCTGAGGCGTGGGGAGTGGTGTGAGGGGGGCTGAGGCGTGGGGAGTGGTGTGAGGGGGGCCTGAGACGTGGGGAGTGGTGTGAGGGGGGCCTGAGACGTGGGGAGTGGTGTGAGGGGGGGCTGAGGCGTGGGGAGTGGTGTGAGGGGGGGGCTGAGGCGTGGGGAGTGGTGTGAGGGGGGCCTGAGACGTGGGGAGTGGTGTGAGGGGGGGGCTGAGGCGTGGGGAGTGGTGTGAAGGGGGCTGAGGAATGGGGAGTGGTGTGAGGGGGGCTGAGGCGTGGGGAGTGGTGTGAGGGGGGGCTGAGGAGTGGGGAGTGGTGTGAGGGGGGCTGAGGAGTGGGGAGTGGTGTGAGGGGGGCTGAGGCGTGGGGAGTGAGGGGGAGCTGAGGCGTGGGGAGTGAGGGGGAGTTGAGGCGTGGGGAGTAAGGGGGAGCTGAGGCGTGGGGTGTGAGGGGGGGCTGAGGCGTGGGGAGTGAGGGGGAGCTGAGGCGTGGGGAGTGGTGTGAGGGGGGGCTGAGGCGTGAGGTGTGGTGTGAGGGGGGGCTGAGGCGTGGGGAGTGGTGTGAGGGGCGCTGAGGCATGGGGAGTGGTGTGAGGGCGGGCTGAGGCGTGCGGAGTGATGTGAGGGGGGGGCTGAGGCGTGGGGAGTGGTGTGAGGGGGGGGCTGAGGCGTGCGGAGTGATGTGAGGGGGGGCTGAGGCGTGGGGAGTGATGTGAGGGGGGGCTGAGGCATGGGGAGTGGTGTGAGGGGGGGGCTGAGGCGTGGGGAGTGGTGTGAGGGGGGCTGAGGCGTGGGGAGTGGTGTGAGGGGCGCTGAGGCATGGGGAGTGATGTGAGGGCGGGCTGAGGCATGCGGAGTGATGTGAGGGGGGGCTGAGGCGTGGGGAGTGGTGTGAGGGGGGGCTGAATCGTGGGGAGTGGTGTGAGGGGGGGCTGAGGCGTGGGGAGTGGTGTGAGGGGGGGCTGAATCGTGGGGAGTGGTGTGAGGGGGGGCTGAGGCGTGGGGAGTGGTGTGAGGGGGGCTGAATCGTGGGGAGTGGTGTGAGGGGGGGCTGAGGCGTGGGGAGTGGTGTGAGGGGGGCCTGAGACGTGGGGAGTGGTGTGAGGGGGGGCTGAGGCGTGGGGAGTGGTGTGAGGGGGGGCTGAAGCGTGGGGAGTGGTGTGAGGGGGGCCTGAGGCGTGGGGAGTGGTGTGAGGGGGGCTGAGGCGTGGGGAGTGTTGTGAAGGGAGGGCTGAGGCGTGGGGAGTGGTGTGAGGGGGGGCTGAGGCGTGGGGAGTGTTGTGAAGGGAGGGCTGAGGCGTGGGGAGTGGTGTGAGGGGGGGCTGAGGCGTGGGGAGTGGTGTGAGGGGGGGCTGAAGCGTGGGGAGTGGTGTGAGGGGGGCTGAGGCGTGGGGAGTGTTGTGAAGGGAGGGCTGAGGCGTGGGGAGTGGTGTGAGGGGGGGCTGAGGCGTGGGGAGTGGTGTGAGGGGGGGCTGAAGCGTGGGGAGTGGTGTGAGGTGGGGCTGTGGCGTGGGGAGTGGTGTGAGGGGGGCTGAGGCGTGGGGAGTGGTGTGAGGGGTGGCTACGGTGTGGGGAGTGGTGTGAGGGGGGCTGAGGCGTGGGGAGTGGTGTGAAGGGAGGGCTGAGGCATGGGGAGTGGTGTGAGGGAGGCTGAGGCGTGGGGAGTGGTGTGAGGGGTGGCTACGGTGTGGGGAGTGGTGTGAGGGGGGCTGAGGCGTGGGGACTGGTGTGAGGGGGGGCTGAGGCGTGGGGAGTGGTGTGAGGGGTGGCTACGGTGTGGGGAGTGGTGAGGGGGGGGTTCTGAGGCGTGGGGGGTGGTGTGGGGAGGGCTAAGGCATGTGGAGTGTTGAAGGGGGGGCTGAGGCGTGAGGTGTGGTGTGAGGCGGGGCTGAGGCATGGGGAGTGGTGGGGGGGGCTGAGGGGTGGGGAGTGTTGTGAGGGGGGGCTGAGGCTTGGTGGGGTGGTGTGAGGGGGGTCGGAGGGGTGGAGTGAGCGGGGGGTGGTGAGGGGGGGTCTGAGGCGCGGGGGGTGGTGTGAGGGTGGGCCTGAGGCATGGGGAGTGGTGTGAAGGGGGCTGAGGCATGGGGAGTGGTGTGAGGGGGTGTCTGAGGCGTGGGGAGTAATGTGAGTGGGGACTGAGGTGTGGGGAGTGGTGTGAGGGGGGGCTGAGGCATGGGGAGTGGTGTGAGGGGGGCTGAGGCGTGGGGAGTGGTATGAGGGGGGGCTGAGGCGGGAGTTGTGTTGTGAGGGGGGCTGAGGAGTGGTGTGAGGGGTGGGCTGGGGCGTGCGGGGTGGTGTGAGGGAAGGCTGAGGCGTGGGGAGTGGTGTGAGGGGGGCCTGATGCGTGGGGACTGAGGAGGGGGGTGTGCTGAGGCGTGGGGAGTGGAATGGGGGGGGCTGAGGTGTGGGGAGTGGCATGGGGGGGGGGTTCTGAGGCGTGGGCAGTGGTGTGGGGGAGGGCTGAGGCGCTTGGAGTGGTGTGAGCGGGGCTGAGGCACGGGGAGTGTTAAAGGGGGTGGGGGGGGCTGAGGCGTGGGGAGTGGTGTGAGGGGGGCTGAGGTGTGGGGAGTGGTGAGGGGGGGTCTGAGGCCTGGGGGGTGGTGTGAGGGGGCGGGCCTGAGGCGTGAGGAGTGGTGTACTGACCCTCTGACAGTCCCCTTCTCTCACCTCCCCATTTCAATCCTTCTGCTTCATTTCACTCCCGCTTCTCGCTCCCCCCTTCTCACCCCTCCCCCTTCTTGCCCCTCCCCCTTCTTACCACTCCTCCTCCGCATTGGCACCCTCCTCTTCTCGCCGCCCTCTTCTCGCCCCCACTTCTCGTCCCCTCCCCCCTTCTCCCTCTCGCCTCCCCCTTCTTGTCCCACCCACCTCCGCCCCCACCCCCCCTCAATTCTCTCTGCAGGTAATGCACGGAGAGTTGGTGAGATTTGCCGCCCAGCCGGACCATCGTTCTGTGGACTCGTGCGTTGTGGCCGTCCTCTCCCACGGAGTGGAGGGGGCAGTCTACGGATCTGACGGTGAACTCCTGCAGGTAGGGTGGAGCGTCGGGTGTGGGGGTCCTGAGAGGTACAAGGTGGAGTGACCAGTGGGGCAGGGAGAGTGTGGGTTCAGAGTGAGGCCCCCCCCCGGCCCACCCAAGGATTAGGGATTTTATCTTGGCCAGAGGTCTGGAAGGGGTACAAGCCAGGGGTGACTTCAATGCACCTCTTCCAGCCTTGGCCCTGTCTGTACCTTCCTCACAATCTCAGAAACTGAACTGGCACCAGCCATATAAATACGGTGGCTGCAAGAGCAGGTCAGAGGCTGGGAATCCTGTGGAGAGTTCCCCCGAAGCCTGTCCACCATCTACAAGGACACAGGTTGGGAGTGTGATGGGATACTCTCCACTTGCCTGGATGAGTGCGGCTCCCAACAACATTCTCGAAGCTCGACACTATCCAGGTCAAAGCAGCCCCGTTTGATTGACACGCTAACCACAAACATTCAGTCCCTCCACCACCGACGCCCAGAGGCAGCTGTGTGTACCGGCTAAAAGATGCACAGCAGCGACTCGCCGGGGTTCCTTCAGCAGCACGTTCCAAACCAGCCACCTCTACCATCTAGAAGGACAAGGGGCAGCAGACACATGGGGAACACCACCGCCTGCAAGTTCCCCTCCAAGTCACTCACCATCCTGACTTGGAAATACATCGGCCGTTCCTTCACCGTCCCTGGGTCAGAATCCTGGACCTCCCACCCTAACAGCACTGTGGGTGTACCTACACCACACACACTGCAGTAGTTCAAGATGGTGGCTCAGGACCACCTTCCCGAGGGGCAGTTAGAGATAGGGAATAAATGCTGGGCTGAGCCAGCGACACCCACATCACCGTGAATGTATAAATAAAAATCTCTGAATGTTTCTCTTCCAGATCCAGGATATCTTCCGCCTGTTCGACAATGACAACTGTCCCCAACTCCAAAACAAACCAAAAATGTTCTTCATCCAGGCTTGTCGTGGAGGTTTGTCTTAATCTTTGTCTGCATGTGTGTGTTTTGCATGTGTGAGTCTTTGCATGTGTGTGTCTCTGCGTGCGTGTGTCTATGTGTATGTCTGTGCATCTGTGTGTGTCTGTGTGTCTCTGCGTCTGTGTGTGTGTATCTCAGGGTGTGTCTGTATGTACACGTGTGTCTATGCACATGTGTTTGTACGCAAGTGTCTATGCACTTGTGAGTTGGCACGTGTGTCTATGCACATGTGTCTGTATGCATGTGTGTGCCTATGCACGTGTGTCTATGCAGACGTGTGTGTGTAAGTACGTGTGTCTGCACGTGTGTGTGTATGCACATGCGTGTGCCTGTATGCCCGTGTGTGTGTCTACACCTGTGTGTGTGTGTCTGTACATCTGTGTGTGTGTGTGTCTGTACATCTGTGTGTATGTGACTGTAAGCCTGTGTGTGTGTCTGAACCTGTACACGTGTGTGTGTCTGTATCTGTGCGCGTACGTCAGTGTCTCTTTCTTTGCAGGTGTGTCTCTGCACTGGTATCTGCGTGTATGTCCAAACGCATGTCTCTCTTGTTGTGCCCCCTTGCCAGACCCATCTCATTACCTCACTCCCTTTCCCCGTCCAGTCTCCTGAACCCCACTCCCCCAACTCTCTCTGCCTTTCTATATCAATCTCTATCTTGCTCTCGTGTGCAGCGTTCGCTGACTGAGGCTGGTTTTGTGTGTGTTTTAGACCAGACAGACAGTGGTGTGGATCTGCAAGATGGAAAGGAACGCTCAAACTCCCCGGGCTGTGAACAGAGTGACGCAGGGAGAGAGGATACTCTCAGGGTTAAACTGCCAACGCGATCCGATAGCATCTGTGGCTATGCATGTTTGAAAGGTAATATACTAACAGAAGGAGCCGGGCTGATTCATCCCTCCCTAACCCAGGAATCACTGGATCAGGAGCAGGAACCCGGGATGATTCACCTCCTCCCGAACCCAAGGATCACTGGACAAGGATCAGGAGCAGGAACCCGGGCTGATTCACCTCCTCCCGAACCCAGGAATCACTGGACAGGGATCAGGAGCAGGAACCCGGGCTGATTCACCCCCTCCCGATCCCAAGGGTCACCAGACAGGGATCAGGAGCAGGAGCCCGGGCTGATTCACGCCCTCCCTAACCCAGGGTGACTGGACAGGGATCAGGAGCAGGAACCCGGGCTAATTCACCCCCTCCCTATCCCAAGGGTCACCAGACAGGGATCAGGAGCAGGAACCCGGACTGATTCACCCCCTCCCTAACCCAGGGATCACTGGATCAGGAGCAGAAACCCGTGCAGCTTCACCTCCTCCCGAACTCCGGGGTCACCGGACATGGATCAGGAGCTGGAATCCGGACTGATTCACCCCCTCCCTAACCCAGGGGTCACTGGACAGGGATCAGGAGCAGGAACCCGGGCTGATTCACCCCCTCCCAAACCAAGGGTCACTGGTCAGGGATCAGGAGCAGGAACCCGGGCTGATTCACCTCCTCCCGAACTCAGGGGTCACCGGACAGGGATCAGGAGCTGGAATCCGGACTGATTCATCCCCCCTCCCTAACCCAGGGGTCACTGGACAGGGATCAGGAGCAGGAACCTGCACTGATTCGCCCCCCTCCATAACCCAGGGTTCACTGGACAGGGATCAGGAGCAGGACCCCGGACTGATTCACTCCCCCTCCCTATCCCAGAGTCACTGGACAGGGATCAGGAGCAGGAACCCGGGCTGATTCACCCCTTCCCTAACCCAGGGTCACTGGACAGGGATCAGGAGCAGGAACCCGGGCTGATTTAGCTCCTCCCGAACCCAGGGATCACTGGACAGGGATCTGGAGCAGGAACCCGGGCTGATTCACCCCCTCCCTAACCCAGGGTCACTGGACAGGGATCAGGAGCAGGAACCCGGACTGATTCACCTCCTCCCAAACCCAGGTATCACTGGACAGGGATCAGGAGCAGGAACCCGGACTGATTCACTCACCCTCCCAAACCAGGGGTCACTGGACAGAGATCAGGAGCAGGAACCCGGACTGATTCACTCCCCATCCCTAACCCAGGGGTCACTGGACAGGAATCAGGAGCTGGAACCCGGACTGATTCACCCCCTCCCTAACCCAGGGGTCACTGGACAGGGATCTGGAGCAGGAACCCGGACTGATTCACTCCCCCTCCCTAACCCAGGGGTCACTGGACAGGGATCAGGAGCAGGAACCTGGACTGATTCACTCCCCCCTCCCAAACCCAGGATTCACTGGACAGGGATAAGTAGCAGGAACCCGGGCAGATTCACCCCCGCCATAACCCAGGGATCACTAGATCAGGAGCAGAAGCCGGGCTGATTCACCTCCTCCCAAACCCAGGGATCACTGGACAGGGATCAGGAGCAGAACCCGGGCTGGTTCACTCTGGCCAGGGATCCGGAGCAGGAACCCGGGCTGGTTCACTCTGGCCAGGGATCTGGAGCAGGAACCCGGGCTGATTCATTCTGGACAGGGATCAGGAGCAGGAACCCGGGCTGATTCACCACCTCCCTAACCCAGGGTCACTGGACAGGGATCAGGAGCAGGAACCCGGGCTGATTCACCCCCTCCCTAACCCAGGGGTCACTGGACAGGGATCAGGAGCAGGAACCCGGACTGATTCACTCCGTCCCTAACCCAGGGTCACTGGACAGCGATCAGGAGCAGGAACCCGGACTGATTCACCCCCTCCCTAACCCAGGGGTCACTGGACAGGGATCAGGAGCAGGAACCCGGGCTGATTCACCCCCTCCCTAACCCAGGGTCACTGGACAGGGATCAGGAGCAGGAACCCAGGATGATTCACCCCCTCCCTAACCCAGGGTCGCTGGACAGGGATCAGGAGCAGGAACCCGGGCTGATTCACTCCTCCTTAACCCAGGGTCACTGGACAGGGATCAGGAGCAGGAACCCGGACTGATTCACTCCCTCCCTAACCCAGGGTCACTGGACAGCGATCAGGAGCAGGAACCCGGGCTGATTCACCCCCTCCCTAACCCAGGGGTCACTGGCCAGGGATCAGGAGCAGGAACCCGGGCTGATTCACCCCCTCCCTAACCCAGGGTCACTGGACAGGGATCAGGAGCAGGAACCCAGGATGATTCACCCCCTCCCTAACCCAGGGTCGCTGGACAGGGATCAGGAGCAGGAACCCGGGCTGGTTCACTCCTCCTTAACCCAGGGTCACTGGACAGGGATCAGGAGCAGTAACCCGGACCGATTCACCCCCTCTCTAACCCAGGGTCACTGGACAGGGATCAGGAGCAGGAACCCGGACTGATTCACCCCCTCCCTAACCTATGGGTCACTGGACAGGGACAGGGATCAGGAGCAGGAACCCGGACTGATTCACCCCCTCCCTAACCCAGGGTCATTGGACAGGGATCAGGAGCAGGAATCCGGACTGATTCACCCCCTCTCTAACCCAGGGTCACTGGACAGGGATCAGGAGCAGGAACCCGGGCTGATTCACCCCCTCCCTAACCCAGGGGTCACTGGACAGGGATCAGGATCAGGAGCCCGGACTGATTTACCCCCTTCCCTTACCCAGGGTCACTGGACAGGGATCAGGAGCAGGAACCCGGACTGATTCACCCCCTCCCTAACCCAGAGGTCGCGGACAGGGATCAGGAGCAGGAACCCGGACTGATTCACCCCCTCCCTAACCCAGGGTCACTGGACAGGGATCAGGAGCAGGAACCCGGACTGATTCACCCCCTCCCTAACCCAGGGTCACTGGACAGAGGTCAGGAGCAGGAACCCGGACTGATTCACCCCCTCCCTAACCCAGGGTCACTGGACAGAGGTCAGGAGCAGGAACCCGGGCTGATTCACACCCGCCATAACCCAGGGATCACTAGATCGGGAGCAGAAGCCGGGCTGATTCACCTCCACCCAAACCCAGGGATCACTGGACAGGAATCAGGAGCAGAACCCGGGCTGGTTCACTCTGGCCAGGGATCCCGAGCAGGAACCCGGGCTGGTTCACTCTGGCCAGGGATCTGGAGCAGGAACCCGGGCTGATTCATTCTGGACAGGGATCAGGAGCAGGAACCCGGGCTGATTCACCACCTCCCTAACCCAGGGTCACTGGACAGGGATCAGGAGCAGGAACCCGGGCTGATTCACCCCCTCCCTAACCCAGGGGTCACTGGACAGGGACCAGGAGCAGGAACCCGGACTGATTCACTCCCTCCCTAACCCAGGGTCACTGGACAGGGATCAGGAGCAGGAACCTGGACTGATTCACTCCCTCCCTAACCCAGGGTCACTGGACAGCGATCAGGAGCAGGAACCCGGACTGATTCACCCCCTCCCTAACCCAGGGGTCACTGGACAGGGATCAGGAGCAGGAACCCGGGCTGATTCACCCCCTCCCTAACCCAGGGTCACTGGACAGGGATCAGGAGCAGGAACCCAGGATGATTCACCCCCTCCCTAACCCAGGGTCGCTGGACAGGGATCAGGAGCAGGAACCCGGGCTGATTCACTCCTCCTTAACCCAGGGTCACTGGACAGGGATCAGGAGCAGGAACCCGGACTGATTCACTCCCTCCCTAACCCAGGGTCACTGGACAGCGATCAGGAGCAGGAACCCGGGCTGATTCACCCCCTCCCTAACCCAGGGGTCACTGGCCAGGGATCAGGAGCAGGAACCCGGGCTGATTCACCCCCTCCCTAACCCAGGGTCACTGGACAGGGATCAGGAGCAGGAACCCAGGATGATTCACCCCCTCCCTAACCCAGGGTCGCTGGACAGGGATCAGGAGCAGGAACCCGGGCTCGTTCACTCCTCCTTAACCCAGGGTCACTGGACAGGGATCAGGAGCAGGAACCCGGACCGATTCACCCCCTCTCTAACCCAGGGTCACTGGACAGGGATCAGGAGCAGGAACCCGGACTGATTCACCCCCTCCCTAACCTATGGGTCACTGGACAGGGACAGGGATCAGGAGCAGGAACCCGGACTGATTCACCCCCTCCCTAACCCAGGGTCATTGGACAGGGATCAGGAGCAGGAATCCGGACTGATTCACCCCCTCTCTAACCCAGGGTCACTGGACAGGGATCAGGAGCAGGAACCCGGGCTGATTCACCCCCTCCCTAACCCAGGGGTCACTGGACAGGGATCAGGATCAGGAGCCCGGACTGATTTACCCCCTTCCCTAACCCAGGGTCACTGGACAGGGATCAGGAGCAGGAACCCGGACTGATTCACCCCCTCCCTAACCCAGAGGTCGCGGACAGGGATCAGGAGCAGGAACCCGGACTGATTCACCCCCTCCCTAACCCAGGGTCACTGGACAGGGATCAGGAGCAGGAACCCGGACTGATTCACCCCCTCCCTAACCCAGGGTCACTGGACAGAGGTCAGGAGCAGGAACCCGGACTGATTCACCCCCTCCCTAACCCAGGGTCACTGGACAGGGATCAGGAGCAGGAACCCGGGCTGATTCACCCCCTCCCTAACCCAGGGTCACTGGCCAGGGATCAGGAGCAGGAACCCGGGCTGATTCACCCCCTCTCTAACCCAGGGTCACTGGACAGGGATCAGGAGCCGGAACCCGGGCTGATTCACTCCCTCACTAACAGTGAATGTGTTCTCTCGCTCCACAGGTACAACTGCCTTGAGAAACACACGGAAAGGCTCCTGGTATGTTCAGGCTCTCTCACAGGTGCTGGCTCAAAATGCTAAGGACATGCATTTGGCTGACATGTTGGTGAAAGTGAGTGAAAGAGCTGATATATTGACATCTGTAATACTCCCCCAGTACTGACCCTCTGACAATGCTGCGCTCCCCCAGTTCTGACCCTCTGACAGTGCGGCACTCCCTCAGTACTGTCCCTCTGACAGTGCAGCGCTCCCTCAGTATTGATCCTCTGGCAATGCTGTGCTCCCTCAGTACTGACCCTCTGACAGTGCAGCACTCCCTCAGTACTGATCCTCTGACAGTGGGGCACTCCCTCAGTACTGATCCTCTGACAGTGCAGCACTCCCTCAGTACTGATCCTCTGACAGTGCAGCGCTCCCTCATTACTGATCCTCTGGCAATGCTGTGCTCCCTCAGTACTGACCCTCTGACAGTGCAGCACTCCCACAGTACTGACCCTCTGACAGTGGGGCACTCCCTCAGTACTGACCCTCTGACAGTGCAGCACTTCTCCAGTTCTGACCCTCTGACAGTGCGGCACTCCCTCAGTACTGACCCTCTGACAGTACGGCACTCCCTCAGTACTGACCCTCTGACAGTGCAGCAGTCCCCCAGTACTTACCCTCTGACAGTGCGGCACTCCCTCAGTACTTGCCCTCTGACAGTGCGGCACTCCCTCAGTACTTGCCCTCTGACAGTGCAGCACTCCCCCAGTACTGACCCTCTGACAGTGAGGCTCTCCCTCAGTATTGACTCTCTGACAGTGCAGCACTCCCTCAGTACTGACCCTCTGACAGTGCAGCAGTCCCTCAGTACTGACCCTCTGACAGTGAGGCGCTCCCCCAGTACTGACCCTCTGACAGTGCGTCACTCCCTCAGTACTGACCCTCTGACAGTGCGGCACTCTCTCAGTACTGACTCTGACAGCGCGGCACTTCCTCAGTACTGACCCTCTGACAGTGCAGCACTCCCTCAGTACTGACCCTCTGACAGTGCAGCTCTCCCTCAGTCCTGATCATCTGACAGTGCTGCGCTCCCTCAGTACTGATCCTCTGACAGTGCAGCACTCCCTCAGTACTGACCCTCTGACAGTGCAGCACTTGCTCAGTACTGACTCTGACAGTGCTGCGCTCGCTCAGTCCTGACCCTCTGACAGTGCAGCACTCTCGCAGTCCTGACCTTCTGACAGTGCAGCACTCCCTCAGTACTGACCCTCTGACAGTGCAGCACTTGCTCAGTACTGACTCTGACAGTGAGGCTCTCCCTCAGTATTGACTCTCTGACAGTGCAGCACTCCCTCAGTACTGACCCTCTGACAGTGTGGCACTCCCTCAGTACTGACCCTCTGACAGTGCAGCACTCCCTCAGTACTGACCCTCTGACAGTGCAGCACTCCCTCAGTACAGACCCTCTGACAGTGCAGCATTCCCTCAGTCCTGACCCTCTGACAGCGCGGCACTCCCTCAGTACTGACCCTCTGACAGTGCAGCACTCCCTCAGTACTGACCCTCTGACAGTGAGGCGCTCCCTCAGTACAGACCCTCTGACAGTGCAGCACTCTCTCAGTACTGACTCTGACAGCGCGGCACTCCCTCAGTACTGACCCTCTGACAGTGAGGCGCTCCCTCAGTACAGACCCTCTGACAGTGCAGCACTCTCTCAGTACTGACTCTGACAGCGCGGCACTCCCTCAGTACTGACCCTCTGACAGTGCACCAGTCCCTCAGTACTGACCCTCTGAAAGTGAGGCGCTCCCTCAGTACTGACCCTCTGACAGTGCGGCACTCCCTCAGTACTGACCCTCTGACAGTGCGGCACTCTCTCAGTACTGACTGACAGCGCGGCACTCCCTCAGTACTGACCCTCTGACAGTGCAGCACTCCCTCAGTACTGACCATCTGACAGTGTGGTACTCCCTCAGCACTGACCCTCTGACAGTGCAGCACTCCCTCAGTACAGACCCTCTGACAGTGCTGCACTCTCTCAGTACTGACCCTCTGACAGTGCAGCACTCCCTCAGTACTGACCCTCTGACAGTGCTGCACTCTCTCAGTACTGACCCTCTGACAGTGCAGCACTCCCTCAGTACTGACCCTCTGACAGTGCAGCACTCCCTCAGTACTGACCCTCTGACAGTGCAGCACTCCCTCAGTGCTGACCCTCTGACAGTGCAGCACGCTCTCAGCGCTGTTCAATAATATTGGAGGTCCACTGCCTGATAATAATTTAATAATTGTCGAATGGTCCTGTTCAACTGATAACTGCTGCACAGTAAGGAAGTGGAGCAGAGTTGATATATGTACTGGGTGGGGGGGGGAAGGTGGGGGTGGGGAAGGTGGGGGGGGGGAAGGTGGGGGGGGGGGAAGGTGGGGGGGGGGGAAGGTGGGGGTGGGGAAGGTGGGGGGGGAGGTGGGGGGGGGAAGGTGGGGGTGGGGAAGGTGGGGGTGGGGAAGGTGGGGGGGGAGGTGGGGGGGGGAAGGTGGGGGTGGGGAAGGTGGGGGGGGATGGTGGGCGTGGGGAAGGTGGGGGGGAGGGGGGGTGGGGGGGGGGGTGGGGGTGAAGGTGGCGGGGTGGGGTGGTGGGGGGAATGTTGGGGGGGAGGTGGGAGGGGAAGGGGGGGAAGGTGGGGGGGAAGGTGGGGGTGGGGGGGAGGGGGTGGGGAAGGTGGGGATGGGGGGGGAAGGTGGGAGGAGGTAGGGTGGTGGGGGGTAAGGTTGGGGGGGAAGGTGGGGGTGGGGGAGGTGTGGGGGGGGAAGGTGGGGGTGGGGAAGGTGGGGGGGAGGGGGTGGGTGGGGGGGAGGTAGGGGGGTGGAGTCAGTGTCTGAGTATGCGTAACTGTTGAACACATTGACATACAGCAGCCAGGTTGTCATCTCATCCCCTCTGACTCTCTGACCTACACTGGCACCTGGTCCCGCAGCCCCTCAATGTTAAAGCCCTCATCTTTCAAACCCCTACATAGCCTACCTACTTCAGTAACTTCCTCCAGCCCCTATACGTCTTCATCCCTATCTCTAACCTCCTCCAGTCCCAACACCCCTTTATCCCTATCTCTGTAACCTCCTATAACCCCTATTTCCCTCCTTATCTCTTAACCTCTCTCCTGCTCTGCCTTTCTCACAGCCTGGCCTGCCTCCAACCCCCCGCTTCCCATCTGTGCGTGCGTCTCTCTCGCTCTGTCTCT